>NW_024070191.1:28234586-28500885 GCF_014754425.2 Oryx dammah | reverse complement strand
TGGGGCATTCAACCCATTTACATTTAAGGTAATTGTTGATAAGTATGATCCCGTTGCCATTTATTTTATTGTTTTGGGTTCGAGTTTATACACCCATTCTGTTTCCTGTCTAGAGAAGATCCTTTAGCATCTGTTGGAGAGCTGGTTTGGTGGTGCTGAATTCGCTCAGCTTTTGCTTGTCTGTAAAGCTTTTGATTTCTCCTTCATATTTGAATGAAATCCTTGCTGGGTGCAGTAATCTGGGTTGTAGGTTTTTCTCTTTCATCACTTTAAGTATGTCCTGCCATTCCCTTCTGGCCTGAAGAGTTTCTATTGAAAGATCAGCTGTTATCCTTATGGGAATCCCCTTGTGTATTATTTGTTGTTTTTCTCTTGCTGCTTTTAATATTTGTTTTTGTGTTTGATCTCTGTTAATTTTATTAATATGTGTCTTGGGGTGTTTTTCCTTGGGTTTATCCTGTTTGGGACTCTGTGGGTTTCTTGGACTTGGGTGATTATTTCCTTCCCCATTTTAGGGAAGTTTTCAACTATTATCTCCTCAAGTATTTTCTCATGGTCTTTCTTTTTGTCTTCTTCTTCTGGGACTTCTATGATTCGAATGTTGGGGCATTTAACATTGTCCCAGAGGTCTCTGAGATTGTCCTCATTTCTTTTAATTCGTTTTTCTTTTTTCCTGTTTCATTTATTTCTACCATTCTATTTTCTACCTCACTTATCCTATCTTCTGCCTCTGTTATTCCACTGTTGGTTCCCTCCAGAGTATTTTTGATCTCATTTATTGCATTATTCATTATATATTGACTCTTTTTTATTTCTTCTAGGTCCTTGTTAAACCTTTCTTGCATCTTCTCAATCCTTGTCTCCAGGCTATTTATCTGTAACTCCATTTTGATTTCAAGATTTTGGATCATTTTCACTATCATTATTCAGAATTCTTTATCAGGTAGATTCCCTATCTCTTCCTCTTTGGTTTGGTGGGCATTTATCCTGTTCCTTTACCTTCTGGGTATTTATCTGCCTCTTCATCTTGTTTATATTGCTGTGTTTGGGGTTCAGTTCAGTTCAGTTCAGTCGCTCAGTTGTGTCCGACTCTTTGCGACCCCATGAATCGCAGCACGCCAGCACTCCCTGTTCATCACCATCTCCCAGAGTTCACTCAGACTCACGTCCATCAAGTCCGTGATGCCATCCACCCATCTCATCCTCAGTCGTCCCTTTCTCCTCCTGCCCCCAATCCCTCCCAGCATCAGAGTCTTTTCCAATGAGTCAACCCTTCGCATGAGGTGGCCAAAGTACTGGAGCTTCAGCTTCAGCATCATTCCTTCCAAAGAAATCCCAGGGTTGATCTCCTTCAGAATGGACTCGTTGGATCTCCTTGCAGTCCAAGGGACTCTCAAGAGTCTTCTCCAACACCACAGTTCAAAAGCATCAATTCTTTGGTGTTCAGCCTTCTTCACAGTCCAACTCTCACATCCATACATGACCACAGGAAAAACCATAGCCTTGACTAGCCAGACCTTTGTTGGCAAAGTAATGTCTCTGCTTTTGAATATGCTATCTAGCTAGGTTGGTCATAACTTTTCTTCCAAGAAGTAAGCGTCTGGGTAGCCTTTCTGTATTCTGGCAGTTGGTGGTTCCTCTTTATTGTGGAGTTTCCTTGCTGTGGGTGGGGTTGGACGGGTGGCTTGTCAAGGTTTCCTGGTTAGGGAAGCTTGTGTCAGTGTTCTGGTGGATGGAGCTTGATATCTTCTCTCTGGAGTGCAATGAATTGTCCAGTAATGAGTTATGAGATATCAGTGGGTTTGGAGTGACTTTGGGCAGTCTGTATATTGAAGCTCAGGGCTATTTTCCTGTGTTGCTGGAGAATTTGTGTGGTATGTCTTTCTCTGGAACTTGTTGGCCCTTGGGTGGTGCTTGGTTTCAGTGTAGGTATGGAGGCATTTGATCAGGTCCTATCGATTAATATTCCCTGGAGTCAGGAGTTCTCTGGTGTTCTCAGGATTTGGACTTAAGCCTCTTACCTCTGGTTTTCAGTCTTATTCTTACAGTAACCTCAAGACTTCTCTATCCATACAGCACCTATGATAAAACATCTCCTTTCAAAGACAATGGGCTGCTTTTCTGGGTGCCTGACATCCTCTGCCAGCATTCAGAAGTTGTTTTGTGGAATTTACTCAGCGTTCAAATGTTCTTTTGATGAATCTTTGGGGGGGAAATTGGTCTCCCCGTCCTATTCTGCCGCCATCTTAGGACCACCTCTCTATATTCCATTTTTTAAAAGGACATGATTTAAATCACTATTTAAGCTACACCAGCACAAGGCACTTGTTCGCAGCTGATTTTCAAACCCAATGGGATGTTTTCAAACATGGTCTTTTTATAACTTCCTTTTGATGTTTGATATTATTGAACACTCCTCTCATCTTGAAGTTTTCTACTGCCTTGACCTCCATAACACCACTTTATCCTGGTTCTCATTCTCTGTATCTCATTGTCATTCTTATTCATCACTATTCCTCCTTAGTACACTGTGCTAAATTGTCTTCCTCTACTTCCTCTTGTTCTCTCAGAACACTTCTTTATTATTCTAGGCATCCCTCTGGTTATTCACACGGCCTCAATTGTTATCTATACATTAAATATTTTCAAAAGTAACTTTATACTGATGGTTGTTCTGTGAGCTCAAGATGCATTGAACATGTACTCAACTATTAGCAGAATTTCTTCACCTTCATGTCCTATAGAAACTTCCATGTCAGCACTGATATACTGTTTTTCTTCCTTTGATTCCTACCTCATTTTCCATTACCAAGATCTGTCTGATTTTTCAAGAAAAAGTTTCAGCAATATCTTAGTCTGCTTGCCAGGCAGATCAAGGATAAATACCAAATCACTTGCCTTCAGTACACCTTGACTCAGGTTACTGAAATTAGCAATTTACAGCATGTTCTTTAGCCAAGTAAGTAATAAGCTTAGTATTATTACCCTTCAATAGTAATCAATTTGTTGTCATTGTTTAGTCACTAATTAGTGTCCAACTCTTGCAACCCCTGGACTATAGCCTGCCAGGCTCCCCAGGATTTCCCAGGGAAGAACACTGGAGTGGGTTGCCATTTCCTCCTCCAGGGGATCCTCCTGATCCAGGGATCAAACCCATGTCTCCTGAATTGACAGGAAGATTTTTTTTAACCACTGAGCCACCAGAGAAGCCCAGTAATCAATTTAGGACATAATAATTCAAGTATGAGAAGGAAAAAGAATGTCACAGAATTGTGATTTATTAGTTTTTAAGTTTTCCTAACACCTAGATCTCAAGATAGTAATTGAATTTGTTTTCTGATCTAAGAAGCCCCAAATTCTTGGATTACAAATCCTTGCCAGCCATTGTGTTGAGTGAGATGGTTGACATTTGTTTATGAGCTAAATGAGAGAGTTGTGGCATTAGTGCAGTGGGAGGCTGATGAAGAAAAGGAGTGGAAGAGAAAAAAGAAGAAAAAGGCTTTTCAACTTCATGTGTCAACTTGATTAGATTATGGTAGCCAGTCAAAAACCAGTTTAGATGCTGCTGTGATAGTATATTTTAGATGTGATTAACATCCCTGGTGAGCTTCTCTGGTGGCAATGGGAGAGACCTGGGTTCGATCCCTGGGTTGGGAAGATCCCCGGAGAAAGGAATGGCAACCCACTCCAGTATTCTTGTCTGGAGAATTCCATGGACAGAGGAGCCTGGCAGGCTACAGTCCATGTGGTCGCAGAGTCAGACACAACTGAGTGACTTTCACTTTTGACATTTAAATTGGGCTTCTTTGGTAGCTCAGTGGTAAAAAATAAATCCACCTGCCAATACAAGAGATGCAGAAGACACAGATTTGATCCCTGGGTCAGAAAGATACCCTACAGGAGGAAATGGCAACCCTCTCCAGTATTCTTGCCTGGAGATGGCTACGGTTAGAGGAGCCTAGTGGGTTGCAGTCCATAGGGTTGCAAAATAATCAGAAACAACTTAACGACTGAACAACAACAACAATTTAAGTCAGTAGTTTGCAGTACTCAAGCTACAATAACAACTCTTCCCCGGATCTAGAGCTAGCTAACCTGCCCCAGAGATCTCAGATATGTGAGCCCCTACAGTAGTGTGAGCCAACACTTTAAGTAAGTCAGTTCCTCTGTTTCTCTCATTGGTAATGTTTCCCTGGGGAATCGTGATCAATGCATACCCAATATTTTTGCCTGTATTATTAGAAATATATCTTTAGCACTCTGCCAGCTTAACTTCTCTTTTGCACATTTGTATTATTTACTTTTAGATAAATAGATGTCTTGTATGCAATTGATAAACTACTCTATTTTTAGAAATGGTGTCAGCATGTTCTTCAGTCTTAAGAAGAAAAGGCAACTTTCCTCTTTTCTCTCTTTCACTCAATTCTTTTCATCTGCTTCCCACTGCACTAGCCCTGTCACTCTCCTATCCAGCTCATAAACAGATGTCAACCATCTCAGTCAACGTAGTGGTTGGCAAGGATTTGTAATCCAAGAATTTGGGGCTTCTTAGATCAGAAAACAAATTCAATTACTATCTTGAGATCCAGGTGGTGAAAACTTTAAAACCAATAAATCACAGTTCTGTGTCTTTTTTTCTTCTCATACTTCTACCTGATTATTATGTCCTAAATTGATTAATTTGCCATCTATCATTGTTCTCAAGTTATAAATTGAGGACAGCAAAAGCTTTGCATGTTGCCAGCTCTTCAGCTTCTCAGAAACAAAGAACACAAATCTGATTTGAAGAGAAATCTCTAAGGGATTAATTAACTCAGCAAAGACATTTACAGCACTGGATAAAATCTGGATGATGGACTGAAGGTTTGGTTCATTCCTTATGTGCCTCTGGCTACAAAAATGCAGTTAATCTAGGATATTAAGCAAGTATTTAGGATGTAAAAAGAAGACAAAAGTGTTTTGCTTGTCCATTTGTTTCACCAACCAAAAGTTCAACTTTTGTTGCTTCTTCTTTCTAAATAAAAAGGTAGTCTCTAAGAAGAGCTCTAAAAGAAGCAGGTTAGTGTTCCTGTTAAGTTTGGTGCCTTGATATGTTATTCATTGATTGTACTCATACTTGCTGAGTTGCCAAAACTTTTAATGCACACATATGCCTTTGGAATTCTAGTTTCTGGCTTCTCAGGATTACAGCATTTTTCTAGTTTAGCCAGCCTTCTATCTTGGACAAGGCTGTATGACTATTTACTCAAGTAACCTATCTCAGGGGTTGTAAATATTTCCCCAAATTTCCTGCCATATCCTCTGCATGTCTGGATTGCAGAAATTAATATTCAGAAGGAAGTAGAAGAAATTTTCATATAAAAAAGGTAAATAATATGATATCACCCTTATGTCTAGTGAGAGAAATGAAAATTTGGTCTCAAAGAGGCCATCTCTTCCTTTTCTCTGTGTGCTATTTTTCAAAGATGATACCTTTAGTTAGTCATCATTTGATAATGATAAACATTTTATTTTACCTCCCTATCCATTTCCTTCTTTCAATAATATTTTTGATAATCAACAAGAAATCAATGAAAAATATAAAAATAAAATAAAACCTTAACATTTCTGAAAAACCCTATGATTGAGGGAAATGCCCATCTCTCTCCTGCATATATTGGTAGAGAGTCTTGTTTTAGACAAAAGGTTCATTTATTTTTAGTAGAAACATAGCTCTCTAACTTAAAATACATAATATGCATGATATCTGTGAAATAACATGTGTCATTTAAAGGAAACATAAAACAAGTAAATCCATGGAGCTACTTTAAAAATATACTTGGGATGATTTTAGAAGTGGTTTAGTCTAAAGCCAGAAGAATGGAGGAAATAACCTTTTAATCTACCCTCCTTATTCTAGAATTGTAAGACAGAAGAAAATATATTCTGACCATAAAAAACCATCATTTTCTTGAGTAGAATACTTGCCAAAAGGAAGAAAGACTTGTCCTGATGTTGTTGCAGTAAAATACCATGTTTTTCTCTCACTTTAAAATCCTAAAGTATATTTCATTAAAATTATGCTTTAATTATTCATTAGATATAATACACTTAAGATTTCAATAATTAATTGCCGTAGCAAGAAGAGAGAAGAATTCAGTGTGTTTGTTTATCTCCACCCTTTAAAATATCTAATTGTTATTGCTGTCTTCCACATCTACTTCAGAACGTCCTAGTGACTAGAAAATATCAGGAATTATTTAAGAACTGAGTTTTCAGATGAAGATTCTTCTTTCCGTTAAATTGCCCCTTGAAGGCCATCAAGAATTGCATTTCTGTTCAATCTCTGTATTTCTGTGTATCTCTCTCTATATCCCTCTGTCTCCTTCTCTCTTTCCCTCCCCCTGTCCTGGTAGGCTGCAGTCCATGGGGTCGCTTAGAGTCAGACACAACTGAGCGGCTTCACTTTTACTTTCATGCATTGGAGAAGGAAATGGCACCCCACTCCAGTGTTCTTGCCTGGAGAATCCCAGGGACGGGGGAACCTGGTGGACTGCCGTCCTTGAGGTCGCACAGAGTCGGACACGACTGAAGTGACTTAGCAGCAGCAGCAGCAGTCCTTTCATCTCTAACCCTCTTTATCTCTCCCCACAGGGTATAAAGAGATTCAGAAAGTTCAAGACAGATTAAATAGCATCATGGGATGGGAGGATAAATTGGGAGATTGGGATTGACATATACACACTACTATATATAAAATAGGTAACTAATAAGAACCTACTGTATAGCACAGGAAACTCTACTCAATACCCTGTAATGACCTATATGGGAAAGGAATCTTAAAAAGAAGGGATATATGTCTTAGCATAACTGATTCACTTTGCTTTACACCTGAAACTCACACAAGATTGTAAATCAACTATACTCCAATAAAAATTAAATTAAAAAATAAATAGTATGATAATACAAAATACTAGTAATAAAACATGGGTATGTTTTCCTTATAAATTGTTTTGCAGTTGATCCTGGTTGGTTATCTGTCTTAAATATAGCAGTGGGTAGATGACAATCTCCAAATCCCAATCCTAATAGTTTAATATACTTAAAACGTTGGAAAATTCCTACACACACTCGTGTGTGTGCACATGGTTTATGTTATCAAGTAATAACAGCTGAACAAAGTTTCCAGAGCCAATAATAAAAAACTATTTTGAATAATATAAGAAGTTTCCTGAATATTTCTGTAGCTCACTGGCCTTCACGTGGGGCCCTCCACAGTAAATATGATTCAGGAGCTGAATCATTAATTCTATTTAGGCTTAATGTGTCATAAAGCTAAGGAAAGCAGGGCCATTTTCCTCTCTGCTGGGGCAAGGAAAGTGTATTAACTATTCCAGCCAGTACTGTGAATGATTTATTAATTCAATTTTGGAAAGTGAGACTGTCAGATCATATAAGCACATATTATAAACAGACGTTCTCTCTGAAGATTCTTATTTATTTTTGTAGCTAAGTGATTGACAATGTACTTCACTGATGAGCTCGAGCTCTCCCTCTCCCTCCAAGCTCCCAAACACACACAACTGAAATAATCCAGAGGTGCCCTATAATATCCTCTCATCCTTGAAACAGTACAACTAGCTCTAAACATAAATTTAAAGCACCTAGAATGGAAATGAAGGAATTTTTCTAAACACAGGCCTGAAAGTTCCTGAGCCAACTGTGATGTGGTGAAAAGAGCATTTGAAGGGACTCCAGGGGATTCTAGAACAGGATATTCCAGCAAGCACAAATAATCTTGGGCAAGTCATTTCACCTGCGTCCTTATCCACAGAGGGGAGAACTAAGTGATCTCTACCTTCTCTAACTTTCTGTGAACTTTTGCTGTGGCATGAGTGGAACATGGTGACATAATGAGAGTCTAGAATCAACCCAGCAGGATGATTCTCTCTGTGATTTTCCTCCACATGAGTTGAGATAGCAACTGACAGATTTCAATGATCAACCCATTTGTTTTTGAGTAAATATACTATGGGGAAAATGGGTATCATCCAGGCTTAGAATCCTGGAGCAGTAAGTCCCTTACTTAGGAATGAGTTCCATCCTGAAAGTGCATTCATAAGTTGAATTTGTTTATAAGCCCAACAAAATCATCCAGGCTTAGAATCCTGGAGCAGTAAGTCCCCTACATAGGAATGAGTTCCATCCCATGAGTGTGTTCATAAGTCGAATTTGTTTATAAGCCCAACAAAATCATCCAGGCTTAGAATCCTGGAGCAGTAAGTCCCCTACATAGGAATGAGTTCCATCCCATGAGTGTGTTCATAAGTCGAATTTGTTTATAAGTCCAACAAAATCATCCAGGCTTAGAATCCTGGAGCAGTAAGTCCCCTACATAAGAATGAGTTCCATCCCATGAGTGTGTTCATAAGTCGAATTTGTTTATAAGTCCAACAAAATCATCCAGGCTTAGAATCCTGGAGCAGTAAGTCCCCTACATAGGAACAGTTCCATCCCAAGAATGTGTTCATAAGTCCTATTCATTTAGAAGTCCAAAAAAGTTAGCCTAGGTCCCCAATTACCACGATCAGCTATCTAGTGTGTGCGTGCATCCTAAGTTGCTTCAGCCGTGTCCAACTCTTCGAGACCCTATGGACTGTGGCCTGCCAGGCTCCTCCGTCATGGGATTCTCCAGGCAAAAATACTGGAGTGGGTTGCCATTTCCTTCTCCAGGGCAGCTATAGAGCACTGTACTGTAGTAGATTTATAATAGTTTTCACACAAATAATACATTAAAAAAACACACACAAAATAACAAAAAAGTTTAATCTTACAGTACAGTACCCTGAAAAGTACATTAAGTACCAGCTACATCACCACTGCTTTTACTCTTGCTTCTAGACATCCTGGTCTTGAAATAAAGACACTGCTCTACTGCCCTCTATACCGTACAGTAAAGTACACAAAAGGACAGCCACTAGGAGAAGATGCACTCATGAGACAATGAATACCAGACACATGAACTAACTTACACAATTGGACTTGAGAATCCACCATTCACATCTTTGAAAGTTTGAAATTTGATGGTTTGTATGTAGGGTACTTACAACATCAGGAAGAATGTGTGTGTGTGTGTGTGTGTGTGTGTTCTTTATGTTAAATCCACTAATGCCCCAGCATCAATTCATCAATTTTTAACCAAGTCTCTACAGTCATAGAATACTGCTAGCATTGTAGGTTTCTAAAAGCACTTTTATTATTCTTTTAGTGAGATTTTACATCTGTTCTTCAGTTCCTTTTTACATACAGAGAAGCTTAATTTTATTCCCATAGGAGCCCTGAGAATTAAAATACAGGGGTTATTTTAATCATGTGATAGTGATTCATTTCCCAAGATATTCAATATGTGATAAATACAGGTAAAATCAAGGATAATTTTCAAGATCACAGAGCTATTTGTAATTTTGCATCACTCAGGAAGTACATTCACCTGTTTCCTAACCAAATTATGCTCAATAGAAAATGTTTATTCTCTGCTCCTGACTAAAACTTTTTATAGGGAATATGCCCATTTCTGGGCTTTGCTGGTGGCTCAGATGGTAAAGATTCAGCCTGCAATGTGGGAGACCTGGGTTTGATCCCTGGATGGGGAAGATCCCCTGGAGAAGGGAATGGCAACCCACTCCAGTATTCTTGCCTGGAGAATTCTATGGGCAGAGGAGCCTGGTGGGCTACAGTCCTTGGGGTCACAAAGAGTCAGACATGGCTGAGCAACTAACACACACACATACACACACACACACACACAGAGGTGACAAAAACCTCAGGTGTAAAGCATTTAAAGATAAGATCAGGAAGGTATGGTGAAGGAAGAGGCAGAACCAAACTTGATTTTATGAAAGTAGAAAAACAACACAAATGGTTTAATATTAGAAAGTCATCACTTATTCCTAGAAAAAGCTGTGTCATGATGCTTTAGCTGTGGCAAGAGATATTTCAGTCATAAAATTATGTCCCACAATATCTATTAACACCTTTCTGCCTGGGGCTCTCTTTATAGGTATTATCCTCAAAACCACTCACATATGTTGTACCAAATACCACAAATAAGATAGTGTTGATATGACTATGACCTCCTTTAATTATGACACAGGAGCTACACTAGAATTTAGTTTCTTAAATTAAAATGTAATACCTTTTACTTTATTTTGTTCTTTCCCTTTTAAATTTGGCTATGTTAAAATTCATTATTATACCCATGCCTGTTACGGGTAAAAGCACATCTCTCGAAAAATTCATGTGCCGAAATTATGCCAGTACCAGTGAATGAGACCTTACTTGGAAATACAGTCTTGGCAGTTGATTAAATTAAGATGAGGTCATTAGAGTGAGCCCTCTTCCATTAAGATTGCTGTCTTACAAAGGTGGAAATTTGGACATAAAGACAGACTTGCACACAATGAGAAAGACATGCCAAGTTGAAGGAAGAACTAGGGTGATGTATCTACAAACCAAGGAATACTAGCAAACCACCAGAAGTGAGCAGAGAAACCTGGGACAGGTTCTTCATCCAGCCTTCAGGAGGAACCAACCCTGATGACACCTGGATCTTAAGACTTCCAGCCTCCAGAACTATGAGATGACAAAGTTCTGTTTAATCCACCCAGTACATATGCAAATAATAAACACAGGTGTTGAATTAGTTTCATAAGGCTGTATTATTATTACTTGTATATGTGCTTGTTTTTTATTCCAACATGAGACAGCTTCAGGCTCAAAATGAGGAACACAGTTTGCAGACACTGTCTGCTAACTGGCTGAACTTCAGCTGAAATGGGGCTTCCCAGGTGGCTCAGTGGTAAAGAAGCCACCTGCCAACTCAGGAGACACGGGTTTGATCCTGGGGTTGGGAAGATTCCCTAGAGAAGGAAATGGAAACCCACTCTAGTCTTCATGCCTGGGAAGTCCCATGGACAGAGGAGCCCAATGGGCTACAGTCCATGAGGTCACAGAGAGTTGAATGCGACTGAGCATGCACCCAGATGAGATGGAGGGGTGTTCCCTTTGTGGTCCACATCTTTTGGTATTGTCTCTGTTGCTTTCAGTTCAGCCCGTTAAACTGATGCGGTAGCACTGTGCCAAAAAAATTCAAATTAACTCCCACTAGAGAATCAATAGATCCCTCCCATCCCATTTTTCTTCCCCTCTTTCCCCTTCCTCCACTCTGTTCCTCTTACAGTTTACCCTTCAAACTTCTCTCTGCACTAATAAGATTTTGGCAATTTGCTTCAGGAGAAATTAGCCCCAATGTCCCCCAGGCAGCTGGTCAAGTTCTCAGAATCCCTGTGACTTTCTTCCAAGTCTACTGTGTAGAATACAGAATGGGGTGAGCAGAAGGAGCCTGTGAATCTGAGTCCAACTTTTTTTCTTTACCTTTTTAAAGAGGTTTTTTGTTTTTTGCATGCAGACCATTTTTAAAATCTTTATTGAATTTGTTATAGTATTATTTATGTTTTATTTTTGGAGGGCATCAAGACATGTGGGATCTTAGATCCAGGACCAGAGATCAAACCCACACCCCTGCATTGGAAGGCAAAGTCTTAACCACTGGACTGCTAGGGAAGTTCCTGAGTTCAACTCCTTATTTAAGCCTTTTGAAATATGGAGGATGGGCTTCCTGAATCCCTTGAATCCTCCTCCAGACCTCCTATTTCAGAGGGCATGAGATAATAGACCCCCAAATCACCTGTATTCTGTTCTCTAATATTTGCTCAACCACCCGATGTCTGACTTTGTAATAATACCATTGAAGACACTTCTCTATGTCTCAGGCAGAAAGTAAATAATTAAATGCATGGTTCTATCATCATTCTCTATTTATATAGTGTTGTGAATAGTGAATTAATATCTCCAAAGATACCACTCATAATACAGAAAAACTGGATGAGAATTGATTTATATCTACCACTATTGTGCTTAAATCACTGTTTTTCTACTTGTTTTTTAGTCTCAGGTAGGAGTAATCCAGGAAAAGCAAACAAAAAGTTTTGAAAACGAGAAGACTGTTTTTTGCCCAAAAGCTTTTTCTCCCAGAACGTTAACACATCATCATGGACATATTTGGATGAGTTTTCAGAGCCTCTTTCATAACTTGTCTGCTCCCCTGCAAAGAAAGAAAAAGCCCACGAACCAATAATACACTTTGATTCTCATCTAAATTTACTGGGTCAGCAAAGCTGAGCTGTAAATTTCCCTATCACTGCTTCTCCAGAGATTTCCAGTGTTTCTGAATGGGTCAGAAATCAGTGAAAATGGCCTCTCTCTTGCAATGTTTTGGCATTTGGGCTACAAAAAAAGAAAAAAAGTGTAGATTTATATGAAGCTTTTACCACCATATTTCATCACACTGCTTGGGCCTCAGCAAATGATTGCATTGGGATTCTGGGGTTTGGTCTTAGAACCCAGGAGCCATCAGTAAGATCCAGAAGCCAGGCTCCATCTCTCAGGATTCTCATAGCAACTGTGGGCATGGAAGACGGCATTAACCCTCCTCCCAGGAAAGTGGGCTTCCCAGGTGGCAGTAGTGGTAAAGAATCTGCTTGCCAATGAAGGAAATGTAAGAGGTGTGGGTTCGATCTCTGGGCAGGAAGATCCCCTGGAGAAGGAAATGGCAACACACTCCAGTATTCTTGCCTGGAAAATTCCATGGACAGCAGAGCCTGGTGGGCTACTGTCCATCTTATCACAAAGAGTCGGATTCAACTAAGTGACTGAACAGGCATGCCAGGAAAGTGAGGCCCACTTAACTCCTCCGGAAATAACTGTAAACTTGACTTCTTAGGGAGAAGATGGGAATGCAAAGGTTATTGTGCTTCTCTAAGATTTTTCCATCCTTAGGAAACTTGCTGGAATCACTTTCCTGTAAAGGATAAGTGACAAGGCTAAAGTAGTCCACTGGGATTTACGCTCAGTGAAACAGACCACAGAGATGGGATAGGAGAGGGTGTGTTTTCATAACACATCTTTGGCAGGGAGTCCCCTCTAGGATACATGAGCAAATATTTTTTGAGTGGCCCCAAATCACTGTGCCAGCATCTTTTTTTTTTTTTTTTTGGCTGTGCTGAGCAGCTTTCAGGGTATTAGTTCTCCAAACAGAAACTGAACCCATACTCCCTGAAGTGAAAGCACAAAGCCCTAACCATTGGACTGCCAAGGAATTTCATGTGTCAGTATCTTTCTGAGGGTCTAGTTTCCCAAGAATGAAATTAGATGATTGTAGCAAGAATGATGGGCTGCCCAGACCATCTTCCAGGAAGTGACACATAAGTGGTTGCATGAATTACAGGGCTCCTCTAGGGATCTGGTTGACCCTACAGATGGATGGCGAATTGAATGTCCCACTTAGAAAGTGTATGGGCTCCTGGTACCTTGCCTAGAAGGTAATGCCACCCTGACGTTTGAAGGTTAGGGGCACTTAGAAAATTTCAAAGCAAGATCTCCAAAGAGCTAGAGGGAGAAGGGGTCCCTTAGCACACACCAGAATCAGGTCCACTTTCCTACATTCCATAGTGGTACTGCTTGGGGTTACCGGTTAAAGTGATGTGACTTAAATGTGTGATGCTCAAAAGATAACTTTACAAACAGTGTTTGACTATATGAATCGGCATCAAATAATAGGGAAAAGAGGGAAATTGCTTCTATTTGATTAAAGTACATTATCAGAGTGTTATTCAAATATTTAAACAGCCATGCTTTCTTACACATCTATGTACTGTTTTATTGTTTGAGAAAATTACTTTCACAAATGACTGTATATGATTAGACTATTTGCAATATGTGCTTCACAAAGTAAAAATGAAATGGCTGAATCATATCAAATATTTGAAGAACATATGTTGATGTGCAAAGAGTTGTTGGAAAATGGGTCATTTTTACAGAAGTTCAAAAGCGCTGCAATGGTTATTTTTGTTGCCACAATTTCCAAACTGTTTTATAATGTTACATGGTAGGTTTTGGTCTTCACATAAACTTTTTTTCCTTGTCCATTTTTAAGGAGAAAGAGCAAATGTAACAAAACTTCCATTTTTAACACTATGACCAACTAATATAAAGCAATGCTAAAAGCTGGAAAATATGGGCTATACATCTTTTAAAATAACTATTTGAGGAATAAGGACATAAAGGAAAAAATGTTCAAACTATCACACAATTGCACTCATCTCACATGCTAGCGAAGCAGTGCTCAAAATTCTCCAAGCCAGGCTTCAACAGTATGTGAACTGAGAACTTCCAGATGTTCAAGCTGGATTTAGAAAAGGCAGAGGAACCAGAGATCAAATTGTCAACCTCTGTTGAATCATAGGAAAAGCAAGAGAATTCCAGAAAAACATCGCCCCAGTCACAATTCTTGGTATTTACCGATGATCTTTTAAAATGATCTTTCCAATATAATGTCAGTGCAGCAATATAATGCCTTGGCTTCCTCCTCTTGAATAATGTTTTCCCTATTGCACTATAGTTGCTTACAGTGTTGTGTTAGTTTCTGCTGTACAGCAAAGTGAATCAACTGTATGTATACATAAATCTCCTCTTTTTTGGATTTCCTTCCAATTCAGGTCACCACAGAGAGCACTGGGTAGAGTTCCCTGTGCTATACAGTAGGTTCTAATTAGTTATCTATTTTACATATAGTATTAACAGTGTGTATATGTCAATCCTACACCCCATTTACCCCCTCCTTAGAGCCCATATATTTGTTCTCTGTGTCTGTGTCTCTATTTCTGCTTGGGAAATAAGATCATCTATACTATTTTTCTAGATTCTTGTTTTGCTCTTTCTGACTTACTTCACTGTCTGTGACTGTCTCTAGGTCCATCTACATCTCTACAAATGACCCAGTTTTGTTCCTTTTTATGGATCAGTAATATTCCATTACATGTATCTACCACACATTCTTTATCCATTCATCTGTCAATGGACATTGAGGTTGCTTTTGTGTCTTGGCTATTGTAAACAGTGCTGTTATGAACATTGGGGTGCATGCATCTTTCTGAATCAATCCCAAAGAAAGGAAATGCCAAAGAATGCTCAAACTACCGCACAGTTGCACTCATCTCACATGCTAGTAAAGTAATGCTCAAAATTCTCCAAGCCAGGCTTCAGCAACACATGAACCGTGAACTTCTAGATGTTCAAGCTGGTTTTAGAAAAGACAGAGGAACCAGAGATCAAATTGCCAACATCCGCTGGATCATGGAAAAAGCAAGAGAGTTCCAGAAAAACATCTATTTCTGCTTTATTGACTATGCCAAAGCCTTTGACTGTGTGGATCACAATAAACTGTGGAAGATTCTGAGAGAGATGGGAATACCAGACCACCTGACCTGCCTCTTGAGAAATCTGTATGCAGGTCAGGAAGCACCAGTTAGAACTGGACATGGAACAACAGACTGGTTCCAAGTAGGAAAAGAAGTACATCAAGGCTGTATATTGTCACCCTGCTTATTTAACTTCTATGCAGAGTACATCATGAGAAACGCTGGACTGGAAGAAACACAAGCTGGAATCAAGATTGCCAGGAGAAATATCAATAAGCTCAGATATGCAGATGACACCACCCTTATGGCAGAAAGTGAAGAGGAACTAAAAAGCCTCTTGATGAAAGTGAAAGAGGAGAGTGAAAAAGTTGGCTTAAAGCTCAACATTCAGAAAACGAAGATCATGGCATCTGGTCCCATCACTTCATGGGAAATAGATGGGGAAACAGTGGAAATAGTGTCAGACTTTATTTTTGGGGGCTCCAGAATCACTGCAGATGGTGATTGCAGCCATGAAATTAAAAGACTCTTATTCCTTGGAAGAGAAGTTATGACCAACCTAGATAGTACATTCAAAAGCAGAGACATTACTTTGCCTACTAAGGTCCATCTAGTCAAGGCTATGGTTTTTCCTGTGGTCATGTATGGATGTGAGAGTTGGACTGTGAAGAAGAAAGCTGAGTGCCGAAGAACTGATGCTTTTGAACTGTGGTGTTGGAGAAGACTCTTGAGAGTCCCTTGGACTGCAAGGAGATCCAACCAGTCCATTCTGAAGGAGATCAGCCCTGGGTGTTCTTTGGAAGGAATGATGCTAAAGGTGTACTTTGGCCACCTCATGTGAAGAGTTGACTCACTGGAAAAGACTCTGATGCTGGGAGGGATTGGGGGCAGGAGAAGGGGACGGCAGAGGATGAGATGGCTGGATGGCATCACTGACTCGATGGACATGAGTCTGAGTGAACTCTGGGAGTTGGTGATGGACAGGGAGGCCTGGCATGCTAGGATTCATGGGGTCTCAAAGAGTGGGACACGACTGAGTGACTGATCTGCTCTGATCTGATGGGTGTATGCCCAGGAGTGGAATTGCTTGGTGACATCATACTGAGTGAACACAAAGAATTCTATATGTAACTGCTACAGACTGAATGATTCCTCCCCAAACTCATATGTTGTAACCTAATCTCCAGTGTGATGGAATTCAGATGGAAGATTTGGGGGAGGTGATTAAGTCATGAGGGTAGAGATCTCATGAGCAGGATAAATGCCATTCTAAGAGATCCCAGAGATTTCCCTCTCCTCTTCCACCGTGTGAGGATGCAGCATGAAGATAATGGTCTGTAAAAACCAGTTAGGGGCTCTCACCAGACACCAAATCTGCTGGCTCTTTGATCTTGAACTTCTACACCTCCAGAAGTGTGAAGAAAAAATTCTTTTGTTCATAAGTCACCCAGTCTATAGTATTGTATTATAGCAGCCCAAATGGACTAAGACAGAAATTGGTCCTGGGGGTGGGGTACTATTGAAATAAATACTTCAAAAATGAGGGAGCAACTTTGGAACTGGGTAATGCATAGAGGCTGGAGGAATTCCGTGGTTTATGTTTTAAAAAAAATCAGTCTACATTACAATAAACTGTTAAGAGTGATCCTCATGGGAGCTCAGAAAGAAAAGAGAAAGCTTTAGAGAAACTCTCAGTCTTCTTAGAGAATACCTAAGGGATCTTGGGGCTTCCCTGGTGGCTCAGAGGGTAAAGCATCTGCCTACATTGTTCAAACCCTGGGTCGGGAAGATTCCCTGGAGAAGGAAATGGCAACCCACTCCAGTTCTCTTGCCTGGAAAATCCCATGGACTGAGAAGCCTGGTAGAGAACCCCATGGTACAGTCCATGGGGTTGCAAAGAGTCAGACATGACTGAGTGACTTCACTTAAGGGATCTTGAAGATAATGTTGGTAAGAAAATTGTTGGTAAAGACCATTCTGATGAGATCTCAGATAGAAATGAGAAACACATTTTGGACAATGGAAGAAAGTTATCCTTGGTACAACATGGCAAAGAACTTAGCTGAATTATGTTTATGTTCTAGTGTTTCTGGAAGGTAGAACTTGCTAGTAATGAAACTTGATGTTAAACTGAAACTAATTCTAAGCAGAGCTTCCCAGGAGATGCGGTAGTAAAGACTCCACCTGCCAATGCAGTAAGCACGAGAAGAATGTGTTCGATTCCTGGGTGGGGAAGATCCCCTGCAGGAGGAAACAACAACCTAGTTCAGTATTCTTGCCTAGAAAATTCCATGGACAGAGGAGCTGGGTGGGCTACAGTCCATGGGGTCACACAGAGTGGGACAGGACTGAGCGTGTGCACGCACACATGTTTTTAAGCAAAGTGTTGAAGCTGTGGCTTGGCTACTGGCTGCTTATAGTAAAATGTGGGGAAAAAAAATGATTTAAAAACAGAATTGTTAATTAAAAGGAAAAGCACAACTTAAAGATTTGGAAGATTCTCAGCCTATTAATATGAGAAAGAATAAGAAAGCTTGCTCAGGAAGGAATATTAAGAGTGTAGCCAAGAGGTGAAATGATTGGGTGATTAGTCAGGTAATCCGCCATCTCAACAGAATGCAGGAGCTCTTCTCCGAGACAGTGAAAGGATGACCTGTAAGGCAGTCCAGAGACCATGCAGACTGCTCCTCCCATCACAGTCCCAGAACAAGACCTGAGAGCAGAGCAGTTTCACAGGAGGGGCCCTGGTGCCCGCAGGACCTTGGAGCCACTGCCCAGCACCATCTCACATCAGGCGCAAACTGCGCTCCCTGCACTCACTCCATTGCCAGGCTTCTCAGCTGCCCCAGATAGAGCTCTGGAGAACTCAGTCCTGCATAAGCCTTAGTAGTCACTCTGCAGGGAACACAGGCAGCAAACTTTGGTGGCTTCCATGTGCATTGCCTCCACCAGGTGCCTAGGCGCTGGGGGCATGGATACCTCCACCTAGATTTCAAACAAGACCAACATCCAGAGGCAGAAAGGGAGCCAGGCAGAAAGTACCCAGAGTAGTGGTCGCAGGGCTGCACAAAGCTGTAGGCAGACAGCCTTGGGGCTCCAACCTGTGCCTGTCAAGCTGCAAAGGCAGGATGGGAGCCCCATTAGATCTAGAGGCAAGATCCAAGCCCCAGTGTATCAGAAAGCAGGACTTCTGCTCAAGTGCATCCAAAAGGTGAACTCCTCTGTGCCAGGGGGCTGGGAAGGCAGAGCATTAGGCTATCCTGGAGCCCTAGGATTTAATGATGTTTGCCTTGTTGGGTTTTGGACTTGCTCAGGACCTGTCCTTTCTTCTTTCCTATTTCTCCCTTTTGGAATGGAAACGTTTATCCTATGCCTGTTCTAGTATTGCATTTTGGAAGCAAAAAATTTGTTCAGTTTCACAGAGCTACAGCTAGAGAGCAATTTGTCTCAGGAGGAATTGTATCTTGATTCTCATTCATATCTGATTTAGATATTTAGATGAGACTTTGGGCCTCGACATGACATTAACACTGGAATGGGTTAATACTTTTCAGACTATTGTAATGGAATACATGCATCTTACACAAAAAGGACATAAATGTGGGAGGATCAAGAGAAGAATGCTGTCACTAAATGTCTGTGCTCCTCCCTAAATTCACGTGTTGAAACCTAATCCCTGAAGTGATAGTATTAGGAGATGAGGCTTTGGGGACGAGATCAGGCCATGAAGGTGGAGCCCTCATGAATGAGATTAGCACCCTCTTAAAAGACAGTCCCAGATATCCAGGCTGGTTTTAGAAAAGGCAGAGGAACCAGAGATCAAATTGCCAACATCTGCTGGATCATGGAAAAAGCAAGAGAGTTCCAGAAAAACACCTATTTCTGCTTTATTGACTATGTCAAAACCTTTGACTGTGTGGATCACAATAAACTGTGGAAAATTCTGAAAGAGATGGGAATACCAGACCACCTGACCTGACTCTTGAGAAATCTGTATGCATGTCAGGAAGCAACAGTTAGAACTGGACATGGAACAACAGACTGGTTCCAAATAGGAAAAGGAGTACGTCAAGGCTGTATATTGTCACCCTGCTTATTTAACTTCTATGCAGACTACATCATGAGAAACGCTGGACTGGAAGAAGCACAAGCTGGAATCAAGATTGCCAGGAGAAATATCAATAACCTCAGATATGCAGATGACACCACCCTTATGGCAGAAAGTGAAAAAGAACTAAACAGTCTCTTGATGAAAGTAAAAGAGGAGAGTGAAAAAGTTGGCTTAAAGCTCAACATTCAGAAAATGAAGATCATGGCATCTGGTCCCATCACTTCATGGCAAATAAATGGGGAAACAGTGGAAACAGTGTCAGACTTCATTTTTCTGGGCTCCAAAATCATTGCAGATGGTGATTGCAGCCATGAAATTAAAAGCGCTTACTCCTTGGAAGAAAAGTTATGACCAATAGCATATTCAAAAGTAGAGACATTACTTTGCCAACAAAGGTCCATCTAGTCAAGGCTATGGTTTTTCCAGTGGTCATGTATGGATGTGAGAGTTGGACTGTGAAGAAAGCTGAATGCCGAAGAACTGATGCTTTTGAACTGTGATGTTGGAAAAGACTCTTGAGAGTCCCTTGGACTGCAAGGAGATCCAACCAGTCCATCCTAAAGGAGATCAGTCCTGGGTGTTCATTGGAAGGACTGATGCTAAAGCTGAAACTCCAATACTTTGGCCACCTCATGCAAAGAGTTGACTCATTGGAAAAGATTCTGATGTTGGGAGGGATTGGGGGCAGCAGGAGAAGGGGACGGCAGAGGATGAGATGGCTGGATGGCATTACCAACCTGATGGACATGAGTTTGGTAAACTCCAGGAGTTGGTGATGGACAGGGAGGCCTGGCGTGCTACGATTCATGGGGTCACAGAGTTGGACATGACTGAGTGACTGAACTAAACTAAAAGACAGTCCAGAGATTCCCCTCACCCTTTGTGAGGATACAGCAAGAAGATGGCTGTTTTTTAAAATCAGAAATCTCTCACCAGATCCCAAATCTCCTGGCTCCTTGATCTTGAACTTTGCAACCACCAGAGCTGTGAGGAATAAATTTTTGTTGTTTATGAGCCTACCTAGTCTATGGTTCTTTTATTGTAGCAACCCAAATGGACTTAGCTCATAAATGCATTGACTCAGTATTATTTAGGTTAGTCTATAAATTCAATGCTGTTCACAACCACAATAGGGTTTTTCATGGAAGCTGACCAACTATGAGCAAGAATAATCATGACATAATTATCCTGACCATTTTGGGAAAAAAAAACAAGCCAGAACAATTTATCTAATGAGATATTAAATTATCATAAAACTGTAATTATTAAGACAATGCAGAATCACATAAGGATGTAGAAATAGACCAATGGAAGAAAGAATTCAGAATCCAGACCCATACAAATAAAGAAAGAAGTGCATGAGTGAAAGGGGTAGCGACACAGATCAACAAGGAAAATATTGACTATTCAATAACATGTACTCAGATATTTGGTTAACCACATGAAAAAGCAGGATTATTTTTATAACACCACAAATATATGTAAAAGGAAGCCTTAATTATGAAATGCAAAATATTTAGAAGAAAATATTGGAGTGTATCTTTATATACTCACGCTATGTAAGGAAACTTTCATTTCCCTTTCTTCCAAAATCCTCCTCTGATAAATTGAGAGTGTTAGTCACTCAGTCATGTCTGATGCTTTGTGACCCCTTGGACTCTAATCCACCAGGCTGCTCCTCATCCCTTGGACTTTCCAAGCAAGAACACTGGAGTGGTTTGCCATTTCCTTCTCCAAGGGATCTTCCCAACCCAGGATCGAACCCAGGTCTCCTGAATTGCAGGCAGACTCTTTACCATCTGAGCCACCAGGGAAGACCCAAATCCTCCTCTATTGCCAGCCAATGGGTTATCTTCTATCTCTACTGTTCTTATCAACTAAGCTTTCTATATTCTTGGTTCTAGACTCCTCTCCTTCTCCCCTCATTCCTTTCATAAAAAGAACAGCATATTCATACCCTTTTTCATGTTCTATTTCACATCCACAAAATTCTTATGGTCTGTTTTCTATTCACACATTTATTAAATAGAATGGATGACAAAGCATCCTCCTTCATTTTCTTGCTATCTATCTAAGAAGCATAAAGTTGTAAATAAAATTTGCCATCTAAAATTAGACAAAGGGAAACTTCCTTGGCATTCCAGTAGTTAAGATTTTGCCTCCCAATGCAAGGGGTGTGGGTTCAATCTCAAATCAGGGAGCTAAGAGTCTGCATGCCTTGAGGCCAAAAAAAGAACAAAACAAAACAGAGGCAATATTCAATAAATGTTTTAAAAATAATCCACATTTTTAAAAAATTGAAAGAAAAATTCCCTGACCAAGAAAACAAAACCAGAACAGCAAACTACTGTAAGGAAACAGATTCATAGTAATAAGAAAAAATTTTTTATATTAGCATCATATTCTCATTTATAAATCTGTTTTCCATGAGGACACAGGTTAAGGATTCAGGAATAACTGTGTGTGTTTACTGAAACTGAACAACTAAGTCAATAGATGGTGGATGCAGGGATGTAGGTTTCTAATTGTTGGAGTTTTCAGATCAGCAAGGGGATGAAGCTTGAAGAAACGATGTGATAATGGATTGGAGTTGTTGACATCAGTATGAACTCATGTTTAGCTTAATATACATAGAGTTAGCTACATATAGAAATATTTATAAATGTTGTATACTTATTTATGTGTTATTATACACACATGGGCTTCCCAAGTGGCTCAGTGGGTAAAGAATCTGCCTACAAATGCAGGAGACACGGAAGGCACAGGCTCGGTCCCTGGGTATGGAAGATCCCCTAGAGGAGGGCATGGCAACCCACTCCAGTATTTTTTCCTGGAGGATCCCATGGACAGAGGAACTTGGTGGGCTACAGTCCACAGGGTCTTAAAGAGTCAGCCACGACTGAAGTGACTGAGCACACACATACATATATTTCCTTGCACTCTCAGCATGGGGACTAAAAGCAACAACACCCCAGCAGCAATAAGCATGCAGATCTTGGTTTCTAATTTAGTTCTCCAGTAAAAAGGAACCAGCTCTCCTCAGAGAAAAGGTTCATTTTAAGACTGTACCAGAAAACTTACAAGATGTACCCGGAACTTCTTATAGTGCCAAAAAGTAAGGAAGTGCTCAAAAAAAAGAAAACTACAATGATGGCAATATATCAAAAGGATACAAAGAACAAACTGAAAGATTCCTCAATGGCCAAAGCAGAAAAAAATTTGAGTAACAAAATAAATAAGGTAAAATTGTGTTATAAGTCACAATATAAATTATATACCTGTGAGTTCACACCAATATAAACAATTGAATGAATAAGTAAGTGATGTAGAATACACATTTCCCATGAAGAATTCCAAATAGTTTGCATACATACCCCACCCTTGAAACATAAATCCCCATTCCTTAAGTGTGAGTTGCACATAGTGACTTTCTTCCAAATAACACACTAAAAACAAGTACTAAAAACAGGAGCAGTGGAGAGCAATTTTCCAGTGAGTAAAACTGACAGTTACTAACTCAATCAGGTGATCAATGTTATATCCACAGTGATAATTCACTGATATCTCATTGCTTGTATATATCCTTGATATGACGTAATGAGAATGACAGTTTACCTCTGTAGTCTGCTCTTAGACACATCTAAGTCCAATCCAGTTGTGAGAAAAAAATCATCAGACAAGTATTAATTTGAGGGCCAAATACATGACTGGTACCCCACAAAATTGTCAGGGTTATCAAAAACAAACCAAAAAAAATCTGAGAAACAGTCAAGCCTAGGGACCTGTAAGGAGATAGGACAAAAAAATGTAGTGTAGTTTCCTGAATGGAATCCTAGAAGAGAAATAAAGGACATAAGGTAAAAACTAAGGAGTAAAGTATGGCCTTTAGTTAACAATCGTGTGTCAAAATTGGCTCATTAGTTATGACAAATCCACCATAACATGTTACCCACAGGAGACACTGGTATGATACATATGGAAACTCTGTACTATTTTCTCAATTTTTGTATAACTCTGAAACTCCTCTAAAATGCAAAGTTTATTAGAAATAAACAAACAAAATAACCCCACCATCTTTACTGAATACCACAGGCTCTTTGACAAAGGATCTGGAAAGAGGTGTCTAAGATCAGATACAAGCCAAACGTCATCATCTCAGTCAGTAAGAATTCCCCAACAATTTGATCTAACAGCCTTCACAGCTACTTGTTGCCATGGTTCATTTTACTCAGAACTGAGCACAATCTTAATAGTCTTGTTTATTTACGTCACATATCATCAGTCTCCTGCAGTGGAATGCAAGCTCGGTGAGACCAGGCACCTTTATGCTTTGTTTAATCCTGTGCTTTGCATAGTGTCTGACCTTTCATGGACCCTCATTAGATACTCGTGGGACAAATGATCTTCAAAATCACTTGCAATCATGAAATCACATGGCCACACAAGATGAAATCAAACCATTTACCATGTCACCTCAGGAGTGCAATACTCCAGCAAGCACTTACCCACCCAGCAATACTGAATCCACACGTCTATATTCATGGAATTTCAAATCTGGACATACACTGAATGACTTTGCAGTGTAGCATCCACATTCTCTAAGTGGGATAAAAAATAAGAAATCATGGACTTGAATGTCTTCGAGTAACTTCAGGTAAAGAAATGAAAGTCTCAATAATAATAATAGAGTGTCCTTCTAACCATGAAATCAAGGGAAGGATAATAATTATCTGCTATTTGTATTTCAGAGTCCATGGCAATGTCCAGTGCCATATATAAAAAAAAAAAAAAAAGGAGATTCAAGTCTTAGAGAATTAAACCATACCAACTTTCTAAGCTCAGTTATGAAATTCTTTTCCTCTATTTCCTAAAGTAAGGCTTCTATAACTAAAATAATTTGACCATTTAAATTGGTAAACTATTTTTGTATTGGAAATTGCGTTTGTTATTGGAAATTGTGTTTGTTCACCTAGGACATAAAATATGTTTTATAAGAATTACATTTTCTCACTTAAGCTGTGAAACGAATTCCCTAGCCTTGTATTAGTTTACCATCTTCTCTATAAGTTATGTGGCACCTCTTGCTAAACCAAAACCCATAAGCAGACAAACCAACAAATCACTGGGTCTGGTTTTCTCCTTGCAGAACTGGAAACTACAACCAATTCAAATCCAGAAGCAATATAACGTCTTGGGTTTTTTTGCTTTTTTGTTTGTTTTTCCCAAAAGAGGTTAAGATATCTTCAACAGTACTTAAAGGCTTACTGTGAGACAATCCAGGGTCCCCAGTGGCTCAGCAATACAGAACCTGCCTGCAATGCAGGAGACATAGGTTCAATCCCTGAATGGGGAAAATCCGCTGGAGGAGAGCATGGTAACCCACTCCAGTACTCTTGCCTGGGAAATTGCATGGACAGAGGAGTCTGGTGGGCTACAGTCCATGGGATCTCAAAGAGTCAGACATGACTGAAGCAACTTAGCATGCACACAGGCATCAGGCAATCTGTTCTGAGCATTTTATTCCTATTTTTATTTGATCATCACAGAAACTCTTCCTATTTGGAACCAGGCTGTTGTTCAATGTCCAGTTCTAACTGTTGCTTCCTGACCTGCATACAGGTTTCCCAAGAGGCAGTTCATGTGGTCTGGTATGCCCATTTCTTTCAGAATTTTCCATAGTTTATTGTGATCCACACAGTCAATATAGTCAATAAAGCAGAAATAGATGTTTTTCTGGAACTCTCTTGCTTCTTCCATGATCCAGTGGATGTTGGCAATTTGATCTCTGGTTCCTCTGTGTTTTCTAAAACCAGCTTGAAAGTCTGGAAGTTCATGGTTCGTGTATTTCTGAAGCCTGGCTTGGAAAATTTTGAGCATTACTTTACGAGCGTGTGAGATGACACTGGGCTGGAAGAAGCACAAGCTGGAATCAAGATTGCCGGGAGAAATATCAATAACCTCAGATATGCAGATGACACCACCCTTATGGCAGAAAGTGAAGAGGAACTAAAAAGCCTCTTGATGAAAGTGAAAGAGGAGAGTGAGAAAGTTGGCTTAAAGCTCAACATTCAGGAAATGAAGATCATGGCATCTGGTCCCATCACTTCATGGGAAATAGATGGGGAAACAGTGGAAACAGTGTCAGACTTTATTTTGGGGGGCTCCAGAATCACTGCAGATGGTGATTGCAGCCATGAAATTAAAAGACGCTTACTCCTTGGAAGAAAAGTTATGACCAACCTAGACAGCATATTAAAAAGCAGAGATATTACTTTGCCGACTAAGGTCCCTCTAGTCAAAGCTATGGTTTTTCCAGTGGTCATGTATGGATGTTAGAGTTGGACTGTGAAGAAAGCTGAATGCCGAAGAATTGATGCTTTTGAACTGCAGTGTTGGAGAAGACTCTTGAGAGTCCCTTGGACTGCAAGGAGATCCAACCAATCCATCCTAAAGAAAATCAGTCCTGGTGTTCATTGGAAGGACTGATGCTAAAGCTGAAACTCCAATACTTTGGCCACCTGATGAGAAGAGTTGACTCATTGGAAAAGATCCTGATGCTGGGAGGGATTGGGGGCAGGAGGAGAAGGGGACGACAGAGGATGAGATGGCTGGATGGCGCCACTGACTCGATGGACGTGAGTTTGAGTAGATTCCAGGAGTTGGTGATGGACAGAGAGGCCTGGCATGCTGCGGTTCATGGGGTCACAAGAGTCGGACACGACTGAGTGACTGAAGTGAACTGAACTGAAACTCTTCAATTATTATTGAATAATTCAATAATTATTTCTAAACAGTAGTAAGTAAATTAAGGAACAGGAAATACACGTAAGTTTTCCAAGTCACATATCTGGTAAGTGATAGGCTTCAGAACTAAATATTCTGATTCCAGAAAATAAGTGCTCAGCTAGAATGATGAGAAATCTACTTGGAACAAAAATAGAGTCTTACTGAAATTTATCTTCCTTGATTTCTCTTCCTCAGGCAAACACATGTCTCTTATCAGCTCAACTCTGAATAAAAATGAACTTGGTGGAAAAAATATAGTAATGAGCATTATAAACATGGAAAGGAATGAATCATTTGCTATTGACAAATTTCTGATGATTAATTGAGACATTTAAAAATAAATGTCTTCTTCCTCCAGTCATCCTATGAGGTATTGCCAGATTGATTCTCTTATGGCACACATTAATCATATCAGCACCTTTTCAAATGCTGCAGACTTACCAACTTACTGAAGGCCTATTGAACACAGTGCAGGCTTCTTTGTTTAGAATTCAAATTCTCCATATTCTGAGCCAAATCTACCTCTCCACTGATTACTTACTTATAGCTCATTCTATTGGCAATTCAAACTGGGAGTCACCCTCCAAACAAGCTTTTCCATCTCCCGTTTCTACTCTGCAGCTTGTGACAGACCCAGCGGACCTCCTTCTGATTTCCACTTGGAGAAATACCTCAAACCCTTCAATGTCCAGAGAGATTTCATGGAGCCTGATTAGGTGTCTGAAAACAGGAGCAATTCTTCCCTCTTCTGAAGTGTCATAGACTGTGTTCATACGTACTTTTACTTACATATTACATGGATTCAGATGATATGTAAATATCACCCACCTGAAGAAAAGCTCTTTGAAATAATGAACTTTATATACCCTATTGCCCCAAGCTCACTACCTTATTCGTTGTCATTGGTTCTATAAATATCTGTGAGGAAATGAATGAAATATGTGTAGTTGGAGGTACTATCATTGTCATCTCAATTTATTTCATGAATAATTCTGTAGTAGGGGCTATGGAGAGAGACTGAAGAATACAGAATAAGAAATTGCTTACTGTCTTCATAAGTCTTATGTATCAGTGATCATCTCTCTTTGGATAAAAACATCAATTTAAAATTAACCATCAATATTACTTACAGTTGTCAATGTCATTAATTCCCAAAGTGAAAATAAGAAAATAGTTGAATATAAATTGAAGATAAGTAAGGTTTCACATAAATAAAAGATAAAATGCAATTCAAGGATAACATATTAACAAGGGAAAAATAATGCAATTTAAAGTTTCTAGTGGGTCTTACCTTAGGCAGTCTTTCTGCCATGTATTAATATGAAAGATGTTCATTTAGTGTATAATAAGTACACTAGTTTTATTTAGTTAGAGCATATAATACCATCTATTTTTTATTGTCACTTTGATTTAAAATTCAGATAGAGTGCTTGAGCGATAGATCCCCTAGCAGAATTTTTTTTCATCTTACCAGTTCCAGTTTATAGTAGAAAAACTAAAAACTGTGAACAATCAAAAATTTCAAAAAAAGAAAGATATTAGTGGGCCTATTACACAAAGAGAATTTCTGGGCACATTTTATCATGTATTTTTATATTATATATGTATTATATATATCATGTATATAAAAATTAGAATCATACTATACAGTTTTATACATTGTTTCTCTCACATAACACATGAACATTTTCCTAAATTGGTAAATATAGATTGATATTTTAATTTGAATGATTGTATATTTATGTTTTTGTATTATTTTTGTATACTTAAAGAAGACTCACAGTTTTTATCTACTATAAATAACACAGCGAACATCCTTTCTGTACATCTTTGCATATTTTTCCAAATACTTCCTTAAGAAAAATGAAATTGTTGATTGAATACATATTAACATTATAATGATATATTTGAAATATCCTTACAGCCCTCTGAAAAGACTGCACTAATTTAACACCCACTAACATATAAACTGGGCTTCCCAGGTGGCTCAGTGGTAAAGAATCTGCCTGTCAATGCAGGAGACACAGGTTCAGTCCCTGGGTCCGGAACATTCCCTGCAGGAACAAATGGCAATCCATTTCAGTATTCTTGCCTGGAAAATTCCACTGGCAGAGGAGCCTGGTGGCCTGCAGTCCATGGAGTCCCAAAGAGTTGGACACGACTGAGTGACTAGCACACACGCAACATGCAAAGTAACACTGGATAGTCACTTTAAATGTAATATGTGCTTATTGAAAGAAGAAAACAATCTCTTACAGATCTTTTAATTTAGGCACAGTTGTCTAGCCAAGTTAATATCATGAGTCCCTCTAATTATGAAGGACAAGACCTGAATCAGAAACTTCAGCTCCCAAGTCACAAACTACTGCCAAATGGCATCTTCATGCTTCAACCCAGACTTTAATTAACCCTACCAGAATAGATGCCCTATTTTTTTTTTAAATCAAATAACAACAAAACCAAGCCATGAACTGGAGACTTGCTTCATAGCCAATCTCATTTCAATGAGACCAGCATGAACTCTTTCTCTGTGTTCTTACACCTTTGTGCTTCTGAGACTTCTTGTTTTACATGAGTCTCATCCTTGGAACTTGCTCTGTCAGAGGGAGGGTTATGATTAAAAGAAAACTTGGCCCCTCCATCTTGTTGGCTGCGTACCATTCCTGGTGATGTCTCTCTACCTCCTCTAATGATCTGCTCTTAGCAGGTGGGAAGAGCGCATGGATAAGCCAGGCCACCGTGGAATTCAAGGAACAGGATCTGTCAATATAATTGGCACCCTACGTGTCAGAGGATCTCTCAGGAACTGACAAGTAAGAGACACATAATTACAGGGCACAATTTTCTCCTTGAAAGTAAACTAGAACTGAATAAACATAACGCCCACAGGGTGTACAGACCAAAGCAGGTCTCCTGGTGCTCTTCTGAGTATTTCACTGCTGCTCCTCGCCCCATGCTTCCTATAATAAAGTGACCTCTCAAACAAAGATGAATGATTTTTTACATTTTTCAAGTTGCTATAAGGTGGAGTTGCCAGTTGCATCTACTGCTGAGTGGCTAACTGAAGTCTAAATTGGGAGATGCAAACTGCATTCAGATTTTGTTTCTTTTCCGTGGGCTGCAGACTGTTTTTGGACTCAAACTTACCCCTGCTGCTGCTGCTAAGTCACTTCAGTCGTGTCCGACTCTGTGCGACCCCACAGACGGCAGCCCACCAGGCTTCCCTGTCCCTGGGATTCTCCAGGCAAGAACACTGGAGTGGGTTGCCATTTCCTTCTCCAATGCATGAAAGTGAAAAGTGAAAGTGAAGTTGCTCAGTTGTGTCTGACTCTTAGCGACCCCATGGACTGCAGCCCACCAGGCTCCTCCGCCCATGGGATTTTCCAGGCAAGAGTACTGGAGTGGGGTGTCATTGCCTTCTCCTAACTTCCTAAATTATAAAAATGAAATGACTCTGGAAATGCTCTGTGCCAGATAGATGCAATATCCATTGTGAAAAAGAAAAAAAGAAAATCTTTATTGAGAAAAGCAAAGAATTGGTCATTAAAATGCAAGCAGGGCCAAATTAGTGATGGCTAAGTTTTAATCCTTAGCTCTGTGATTTTGGAAACATTACTTATCTCTACAATTCAATTTCCTTATTTGTGAAAAGGAGTGATAACAAAGAGATAAAGGTTAAATAAGAAACTAGATGGGGAAAAAAATACCTGAGTAATTAAGGATAGTCTATATTCACTTATCATGAACTTATCTTTATCTTCTGATGGTTAATTGTTTTACTCTTTAATATTAAGTTCCCATACATTATGCATTTACATGATAGAAAATGAGAAAAGAAAGAACACGTAGTGAAAATTCTCTCTCCAGTCCTCAATTTCAGACAACTAGTCTCTCCTTCGGGTCAAAAACTTTATCACTTTCTTTTGTTTCAAAGATATTTCATGCATATATAAGAAATTAATTCTCTAAATATACATGCAGGCATACATCTAATCTTCTTCCCATATTATGTAAGTATAAAATATAGATGTACCTGCTTGCTTCTTGATTTTTTTTCATTGGTATTAAGTTCTATAACAGGACATAAAGAAAGTCTTCTTGTTTCTTGATACTGTTGCATGTTATTCCGTAGCCAGTCGGCTTTGTAATTTCATAATGTACCATTGATGGATATTGTTTCTAATATTTTGCTATTTCAAAAATATTGTCTTGTATAAAGTCAGGTATACATAGTTTCATGAATGCAAAGTATATCTTCAGATATACATTCTTAGAGGTAGACTTGTTGGCTCAAAAGATACTTATTTTGCATTTGCTATTTTGATAGCCTTCATCACACTGCTCCCCCGCTGGAGAGTATAACAATCTACATTCCTCTCCAGAGTGTCTGAAAGGGCCAGCTTCCCCAGTCTCCTGTCAATAGTAACATATATGCCAAACTGGTGGTGAAATTGGTATCACAGTATAGTTTTGATTTGTATTTTTCATATTATAAGTGAGATTGGACATCTTTTCATGTATTTGAGCCATTTATATTTTTTCTGTGAATTGCCTTTTGCTTATTTTTTTCTATTGAGTTATTGGAGTTTATTAGTAGAAAGTCAGTATTAGAAAAATTAGTCCCTGCAAGTGTGTTTTCTTGATTTGTCACACCTTTTGACTTTTGCTTATTGTGGGTTATGCACATAGATGATGGTGATGGTGATTGTGATGGTGATGATCTAACTGAGTTTATCAGTCATTTTTCTTAGAGATTGGCATTTTATTTTTCAGGTATAAACGTTCACATATATAATTACATATACGTAATTCTACCATGGTATCTTCTAAAAGTTAAGATTCAGGTTTTCACATTAAATCTATGATCCATTTGTAATTTTTTGGTATAAGTTGTGAAAGTGAAAAGAGAAAGTGCTAGTTATTTAGTTGTGTCCAACTCTTTGTGACCCCATGGACTGTAGCCCACCAGGCTCCTCTGTCCATGGGATTTCCCAGGCAAGAACACTGGAGTGGGGTGCCATTTCTTTCTCCAGGGGATCTTCCTGACTCAGAGATCAAATCGGGGTTTCCTGCTTTGCAGGTGGATTCCTCACCATCTGAGGCAGAAGTTGAGATCCAATTGCATTTTATTTTTCCAAATTGCCACTCAACTAACCTAGTACCATTAAGTGTATCCTAGTTGTTTCTAAGAGTCATTTCTCATTTAATTCCAACACACACAGTTTGAATCTGGTAGTGTATATCAAATAGGTGAAGAAGATACAAAGGTGGAAAACCAATTGACTGAGAATCCTGAGCCCCAGGAGCTAGGCTTGGTTTTCTTTGTTCATTGAATAATCAAGTAGTTTGGTTTCTGCTTTCAGTATATGGATATGTATATATGAATATGCATGTGTGTATTTAAACACAGCTGCTATATTGATCTTTTTAAAAGACAAATATGACTAAGTCTAGATTTTTAATATGGTATTCTCCTTCTTGTGCAAATAGTCCATCCTCCTGTTAGACTACCTCTCTAATATTGCATTTTCAGTTAAAATTTTAGCAAATTTAATTATGTATCACATCTCTCCAAGAAGAACATATGGTCTCTGAAGGGGAAAGTTCAAGTCCTCATCTACTACATTTGAATAGATGATTGTTGTTGTTTGGTTGCTAAGTTGTGTCTGACTTTTTGTGACCCCATGGACTGCAGCATGACAGGCTTCCCTGTCTTTCACTACCTCCTAGAGTTTGCTCAAACTCATGTCCATTGAGTTGGTGATGCCATCCAACCATCTCATCCTCTGTCACCCCCTTTCTCCTCCTGCCCTTAATCTTTCTCAGCATCAAAGCCAGTGAGTTGGCTCTTCATATTAGGTGGTCAAAGTACTGGGGCTTCAGCTTCACCATCAGTCCTTCCAATGAATACTCAAGGTTGATTTCCTTTAGTATTGACTGGTTTGATCTCCTTTCTATCCAAGAGACTCTCAAGAGTCTTCTCCAGCACCACAGCTTGAAAACATCAATTCTTCGGTGCCCAGTCTTCTTTATGGTCCAACTCTTACATCTGTACATGACTACTGGAAAAACCATAGCTTTGACTCTATGGACATTTGTTGGCAAAGTGATGTCTCTGCTTTTTAATATGCTGTCTAAGTTAACATTGATTTTCCTGTTAATGACTTACTAATTCCTTTCTGCTCAATTCTGTTAGCGAACCTCTAGCTATCAGGTTCTATACCTGCAGAAAGGGGGTTAGTGATTATGCCTGTCTTCTACCTGTCTTACAAGAAAGACTACTGGATAAAATATTTGTTTATAGCCTTTCAGTAATAAGACAACTACAAGAAATTCCAGAATCATACCTAGAGATTAACCAGAAAAGACTAGTCCTGTAGATTTAGACTTTTAATATCATACATATAGACAGAAACATAGTATTTCTCAGTGTCCCAATATTCCAGAAAACTGAAAGGGAGAATCACATTGCAGATCAGATGAATAGGCAAATATCCTCCAATAGACATCATCGGCAGCCTAGTGAGCTGCAGAATAATCACAGAGATGTAGCAACTATAAATTAGCCATTCTGAACCTAAAATTTGCATTAACTTCCCAGATTGCCACTTCCAGGCAATCTCAGAAGGATGATACCGTGTATTCTGTCCACAGATCACCCAGAAATCATTCCTTCTTTAGATGAAGAGGTGGGGAATGCTAAAGATTTCTCCCTTGTACCTTATCTGTGAGCAGTTTTCACTGAATGACAGGACAGCACAGAAACCCGATACTGTGGGACAGATGGCTGCATGGTCCCTGCCAGCATGGCTGAAAGCACATACTATTGCCAGCCAACAGAGGCTGCAGGCAAAGTTCATGAGCTGTTATTCCAGGGACTGCTGCTTGCAAGGCTGTCACCTTTTCAGTCTGTGTCTGGGGCTCCATTCTAGTCCCAGCTACCAGTTAGTGAATTACTCCACAGTTCATCAAATTCCCCTGATGTCCATCACCCCCAGTGAGACAGAAAATGCCCCAGTGATCGAACTAATACACTGTGTTGATTTCTATCGCCAACTGGCATCAGACTTCATTGACATATGCAGGCAAACCACCAGGCTAGAGAGGCTCCATGCAGGCTTGATTCTTGCCATAACACAAACATTCAGCCAAACCATGGGCTCACCAGAGGGAAATGGAGAAAAGACACAAAATTATTGTGCTACCTTCTTCATCATTATTGCAGACCCTCAATTTAAAACAGTGGTAAAATCAGGGCTTTAAACCTTTAGCTTTTATGGGGCTTCCCTGGTAGTCCACTGCAGTGGACATGGGTTCAACAGCTGGTTAGGTAACTAAGATCTCACCTGCTACGTGCACAGACAAATAAATAAATAGGTAAACAAATAAACCATTAGTTCTGAGACTTGAACTTTTCATTTGTATCAGATTAGATCAATCTCCTAGTTAAACCTCCACAGTGAGCTCCCATTGCAATTATTTCCCTACATGCTCAGAATCATCTTGATCTCTTCTTCCCATTTCCCATATTTCAGCAATGCTGGCCTGAATATTGAAGAAAACTTTTGCTTGTATATTCTGAGAGAATTCCTGCTTCCTCTGCTTCTAGAACCTGTGCCTTGTCCTTCCTGTAACTTTTTCTAACAATACAGGATTCGGCTCACATTTGATTTGAGCTTGCCTTGAATACCCTACCTAAAAAATACAACCCTCTTCTTCATGTCCTCAGTTGCTCTCTATTTTCCATGTTTCATGTCCCTAATAGCACTTGTCTCAAATACACACAAACACACACACACACACACCACCAACAGACACAAAGTAGACACTCAATATGAAATCAATGAAATCAAGAAATCAGTAACATTTTTTATAACCTTCTTCAACAAACATGTATGTGCAAGAAATGAGATGAGTAAGCAGAGGGTAATGACATGTTTGAAAAAGTAAGGAAGAACATTTGAAAGAGTGCAGAGTCTAGTGGTTACAGCTGATGTGTCCACTGTATCTTGGACCAAGCATCTCACTTTCCTTTTCATCTGCTTCAGCGTTTGCTTTTGGAAAGCCCATAACCAAAAGGAGCTGGTGAGAAACAAAATGCAATCATTAGACTGTTAAACTTATTCTTAAAATACTCAAGCATTTCACAAAGGTTGTTGCTTCAAAACACCGTATATAAAAACAACCTGTAGTTTCAAAAATGCAAACATTTGTCTAGTCTCATAATAATTTCTATTCTAATAATATCTTCTCATTGCAAAGCATGTCAAACCCTAGCCACTATTTTTAGTTCCAGGGGTGAAAATAGAGTCCTGCTCTTTCTAATAACGTGTTTAATCACCATGATTTCAAAAGAGGATTTGATTTTCAAATTAAATGTAGCGGGTCAGTGAGCCTATAATGCAGTCCTTCAGATGCCAGAAAAGAAATAGAAATTGACATGTTATTAATGGCTAAAAATTAGGTCACTCTCTCTGTCTAGGGAAACTCCTTTTCCAGTTTAAACATTCAAACCTCTATTCATGTCAGGATGATAAATCACAGACTGATCACTGAAAACATGTGGAAGCATCAAATCAACAAGCAGTTCATTGAGGAAGAAGGAACCATGAAATTCTGATTAGGTCCTGATTGTCTCCTCTCTAGAATACTAACATTTTATCATAACATTTCATCTTCTTTCCTCCCATAGTGCTGTATAAGGGAGGATGATGGCCTCTTGGTACACACATGAGCAAAGGCTCTTAAAAAGAAAGCAGAGTAAATCGTCAAAACACTACCAGATGAGAAATCAGGACACAAGAGTTCGAACCTTGGTTCTACTCACTAGTAGAAGAGTGGTCCAGGACAGATGATTTAACTCCAGTCTGTGTCTACACATGCATAGCATGAAGCGTTCTTTATTTATTGGAGTATAGTTGCTTTACTATGTCGTGTTAGTTTCTGCTCTGTAACAAAGTGAACCAGCTATATGTACACATATATCCCTTCCCTCTTGAGCCTCCCTCCCACACCCTCCCTCCATCCCACCCATCTGGGTCACCACAGAGCACCGAGCTGTGCTCTCTGTGCTATACAGCAGCTTCTCACTAGCAATCCATTTCACACGGGTAGTGTACATATGTCAATCCCAATCTCCCAGTTCAGCCTACCCCCTCCCCATGTCAATTCCAATCTCCCAATTCAGCCCACCCTCACCCCCTCCCCATGCCCACATGCCTATCTTCTGCATCTCTATTCTTGCTCTGCAATAGGTTTATCTGTACCATTTTTCTAGATTCCACAAATATAGTGCTAATATATGATATTTATTTTTCTCTTCCTGATTTACTTCACCCTGTATGACAGATGCTAGGCCTATCCATGTCTCTACAAATGACCCAATTTCAATTTTTATGGCTGAGTAATATTTCAGTTATATATATATATACACCACATCTTCTTTATCCATTCATCTGTCAATGGACATTTAGATTGCTTCCATGTCCTGGCTATTGTAAATAGTGTTGCAATGGGAGAACAGATGGAAGTTCCTTAAAAAAACTAAAATTAGAGCTACTATATGATCCACCAATCCCCCTACTGGGCATACACCCTGAGAAAACCATAACTGAAAAAGACCCACGAAGGGTTCTTAAGAGAATGAAATAAGGAATCTCCACACTGTTGTCCATAGTGGCTGTACTAGTTTGCATTCCCACCAACAGTGTAAGAGGGTTCCCTTTTCTCCACACCCTCTCCAGCATTTATTGCTTGTAGACTTTTGGATCACAGCACGGAAGTCTGGTGTGAGATGGTACCTCATTGTGGTTTTGATATGCATTTCTCTGATAATGAGTGATGTTGAGCATCTTTTCATGTGTTTGTTAGCCATCTGTATGTCTTCTTTGGAGAAATGTCTATTTAGTTCTTTGGCCCATTTTTTGATTGGGTCGTTTATTTTTCTGGACTTGAGCTTTAGGAGTTGCTTGTATATTTTTGAGATTAGTTGTTTGTCAGTTGCTTCATTTGCTATTATTTTCTCCCATTCCGAAGGCTGTCTTTTCACCTTGCTTGTAGTTTCCTTTGTTGTGCAGAAGCTTTTAATTTTAATTAGGTCCCATTTGTTTATTTTTGCTTTTATTTCCAGTATTCTGGGAGGTGGATCATAGAGGATCCTGCTGTGACTTATGTCGGAGAGTGTTTTGCCTATGTTCTCCTCTAGGAGTTTTATAGTTTCTGGTCTTACTTTAGATCTTTAATCCATTTTGAGTTTATTTTTGTGTATGGTGTTAGAAAGTGTTCTACTTTCATTCTTTTACATGTGGTTGACCAGTTTTCCCAGTACCACTTGTTAAAGAGATTGTCTTTAATCCATTGTATATTCTTGCTTCCTTTGTCAAAGATAAGGTGTCCATAGCTGTGTGGATTTATCTCTGGGCTTTCTATTTTGTTCCATTGAGCTATATTTCTGTCTTTGTGCCAGTACCATACTGTCTTGATGGCTGTGGGTTTGTAGTAGAAAGATGGTAACGATAACCAGGTATGCGAGACAGCAAAAGAGACACAGATGTATGGAACAGTCTTTTGGACTCTGTGGGAGAGGAAGAGGGTGGGATGATTTGGAAGAATGGCATTGAAACATGTATAATATCATATAAGAAACGAATCACCAGTCTAGGTTCGATGCAGGATACAGGATGCTTGGGGCTGGTGCACTGGGATGACCCAGAGGGATGGTATGGGGAGGGAAGAGGGAGGGGGGTTCAGGATTGGGAACACGTGTACACTCATGGTGGATTCATGTTGATGTATGGCAAAACCAATACAATATTGTAAAGTAAAAAATAATAATAAAATTAAATTAAAAATAATAATAATTTAAAAAATTTTAAAAGAATGAAATATGACAATAAAAAATATGTGGCATACAGTCCAATAGATAGATTGTCCATGAAATATCCCTTTCCTCTTAGCCTCTTCTTTCCATTTATTCTTAAAAAAAAAAAAAAAAAAACTAGATTCTCTGCACTTACTATAAAATTGTAGATTTTAAAAAGATGGAAAATCAATAGAATTTCATAAATTTGTACTGAATATTTGGGGCTGCCCTCTCCTCTAATGGAAAATGACCTGCTTTCATCTAAGTAGAAAACAAACATTGTACTTTAAAATTGTGCCTCTTTTTCCTTATTTTTAGCCACGTTTGTTGTATCACAGTAGTTTTCCAACATGTGGAGATGTAAATTTCTCTAAAACTGTGATAATATTTATTTTGGAATCCAATATTACTTTTACCATCACATTATTTCAGCAAATATTTAACGAACATGACTATGTGAGACAAGCTGATGACAGGATGATAAGGTCTCTGTTTTCAAGGGGATCTGGTCTAGTGGCAAAAAGCACATATCAAATCAATGATTGCATTACAATGAGGTAAATATCATAAATAAAGGCATGTTAAAGGTGACTGTAAAACACAGAATGGGAACATGTAACTTTGGCTGGACAAGTACAAGAGAAAGGATTTAGAAAAGTTTCTTTAAAAGGAATGTCTTTTGGGCTAAGGTTAGCAAATGGAAATATAGGTCTAAAGCTTGAAAGAAAGATAAAGTTTCAAATAGACATTTAGAGTCCTCAGTATTTTAGTTGGATAAGATTCCTCAAGGTCAGTGTATAGAATAAGAAAAACAGCCTAAGATTAGCCTATTCGTTTATTAGACAGCTTTCTTTCAAATCATAACAAATAGCCCAATACATCAGTAACATGCAAAAAGGCTCTTATTTCTTGCGCAATCATTTTGTCATTAGGACTATAGTTGACCTCAGCTCTGCAGGTCATTATCTAGCTGGACTGGGCTTGTCTGCACCCCATGAATTTTCTTCTCCCATGACCCAGAGGGAAGGAGAATCCATAACCATGGAAAGGCTTTTCTGTTGGTGAAGGTAGCAGACAGACAGACATAGTGAAATCACACAAACACAAACCTTCTGCTCAGATGTGACACATGTCTCATCCCATTGGCCAAGGCATGTCACATGATCATGCTCAAAGTCACTGAGGCAGAGGCCGATGGGTGGAGAGGCTTCCATGGTGGTCCAGTGGCTAAGATTCTGTGCTCCCAATGCAGGGGGCCTGGGTTCAATCCCTGGCCAGGGAACTAGACCCCACATGTTGCAACTTAAAAAAAGAAAGAAAAAAAAAAAAAAGATCCCTCATGCTGCAATGAAGATCAAATTTATTTGATCTTAATTTATTTGTTTGACTGCAATGAAGACCCAGTGCAGCCAAATAAATAAATTAAGAAAAAAAAAATTTAACATAATGGGTGAAGCTGTATAACCCTACAGAGAAGAAGAGAGCAATAATCCTTTCTTTAAAATTATATTCTGTCTTTTCGTATGTCTCTCTCTATTTCTGAAATTTTTTTCTGGTTTTGATGATCCCCATCAGTGAACTTGCACTTCAAACACACTTTCTAGAGCCACATTCCTATAAACAGACAGACAACCAATGCTCATCAGATATTGAAATTTAATACATTGAAAATACTAACACAAATCAGAAGAAAAAAGAGTTCAAAGGAAGCAGAATATTAGTGCAGGAAACTTTTATTTTTTAATGGTATGAGCTTGTAGTTAAACAAGTCATGAGGATATAATGTACAGCATGGTGACTGTAGTTAATAATACTGTATTGTATACTTGAAAGTGACAAAGAGAGTAGATCTTAAGAAAAACTATCAATCTTCTCAAGGATCAAGACACCTATTTATAAATTAGAAGTTATTTTTAAAAGGAACACTCTGAAAAAAGAAAACCTCTTAAAAATAGATGTTCTTTAAATATTTCCTCAAATAAAGTGATACTAAAAGTATGTGTTGTACTTAAGAATAAAAAAGGCATTTTGGAAAAAAAATCTCCGTTTCATATATTGGAAAATCTTAAGAAATCTACAGAAAAAAAAAAAAATTCCAGGACTAATGACTAAGCTCAACAAGAATGTATAACACACAATTAAAGATTAACTGAGTTCCAACATATTAACCATCTGCATATCTGAGGTTATTGATATTTCTCCCAGCAACATTGATTCCAGCTTGTGCTTCTTCCAGCCTGGCATTTTGCATGATGTACTACTCTACAGTACATCATGATGTACTCACAGTGGAAGTGAGAAATAGATTTAAGGGCCTAGATCTGATAGATAGAGTGCCTGATGAACTATGGAATGAGGTTCGTGACATTGTACAGAAGACAGGGATCAAGACCATCCCCATGGAAAAGAAATGCAAAAAAGCAAAATGGCTGTCTGGGGAGGCCTTACAAATAGCTCTGAAAAGGAGAGAGGCAAAAAGCAAAGGAGAAAAGGAAAGATATAAGCATCTGAATGCAGAGTTCCAAAGAATAGCAACAAGAGATAAGAAAGCCTTCTTCAGCGATCAATGCAAAGAAATAGAGGAAAACAACAGAATGGGAAAGACTAGAGATCTCTTCAAGAAAATGAGAGATAGCAAGGGAACATTTCATGCAAAGATGGGCTCAATAAAGGACAGAAATGGTCTGGACCTAACAGAAGAAAAAGATATTAAGAAGAGGTGGGAAGAATACATGGAAGAACTGTACAAAAAAGATCTTTACGACCCAGATAGTCATGATGATGTGATCACTAATCTAGAGCCAGACATCTTGGAATGTGAAGTCAAGTGGGCCTTAGAAAGCATCACTATGAACAAAGCTAGTGGAGGTGATAGAATTCCAGTTGAGCTGTTTCAAATCCTGAAAGATGATGCTGTGAAAGTGCTGCACTCAATATGCCAGCAAATTTGGAAAACTCAGCAGTGACCACAGGACTGGAAAAGGTCAGTTTTCATTCCAATCCCAAAGAAAGGCAATGACAAAGAATGCTCAAACTACCGCACAATTGCACTCATCTCACACGCTAGTAAAGTAATGCTCAAAGTTCTCCAAGCCAGACTTCAGCAATACATGAACTGTGAACTCCCTGATGTTCAAGCTGGTTTTAGAAAAGGCAGAGGAACCAGAGATCAAATTGTCAACATCCGCTGGATCATGGAAAAAGCAAGAGAGTTCCAGAAACACATCTATTTCTCTTTTATTGACTATGCCAAAGCCTTTGACTCTGTGGATCACAATAAACTGTGGAAAATTCTGAAAGAGATGGGAATACCAGACCACCTGACCTGCCTCTTGAGAAATCTGTATGCAGGTCAGGAAGCAACAGTTAGAACTGAACATGGAAAAACAGACTGGTTCCAAATAGGAAAAGGAGTACGTCAAGGCTGTATATTGTCACCCTGCTTATTTAACTTATATGCAGAGTACATCATGAGAAACGCTGGGCTGGATGAAGCACAAGCGGGAATCAAGATTGCCGGGAGAAATATCAATAACCTCAGATATGCAGATGACACCACCCTTATGGCAGAAAGTGAAGAGGAACTAACAAGCCTCTTGATGAAAGTGAAAGAGGAGAGTGAAAAAGTTGGCTTAAAGCTCAACATTCAGAAAATGAAGATCATGGCATCCAGTCCCATCACTTCATGGGAAATAGATGGGGAAACAGTAGAAACAGTGTCAGACTTTATTTTTGGGGGCTCCAGAATCACTGCAGATGGTGACTGCAGCCATGAAATTAAAAGACGCTTACTCCTTGGAAGAAAAGTTATGACCAACCTAGATAGTATATTCAAAAGCAGAGACATTACCAACTAAAGTCTGTCTAGTCAAGGCTATGGTTTTTCCTATGGTCATGTATGGATGATAGAGTTGGACTGTGAAGAAGGCTGAGTGCCGAAGAATTGATGCCTTTGAACTGTGGTGTTGGAGAAGACTCTTAAGAGTCCCTTGGACTGCAAGGAGATCAACCCTGGGATTTCTTTGGAAGGAATGATGCTAAAGCTGAAGCTCCAGTACTTTGGACCCCTCATGCGAAGAATTGACTCATTGGAAAAGACTCTGATGCTGGGAGAGATTGGGGGCAGGAGGAGAAGGGGACGACCCAGGATGAGATGGCTGGATGGCATCACAGACTCGATGGACGTGAGTCTGAGTGAACTCTAGGAGATGGTGATGGACAGGGAGGCCTGTCGTGCTGCGATTCATGGGGTTGCAAAGAGTCGGACACAACTGAGCGGCTGAACTGAACTGAACTGAACTCTATATATAAGTTAAATTAGCAGAGTGACAATAAACAGCTATGACATACTCCTTTCCCAATTTGGAACCAGTCCATTGTTCCATGTCTGGTTCTAACTGTTGCTTCTTGACCTGCATACAGATTTCTCAGAAGACAGGTCAGGTGTTCTGGTATTCCCATCTCTTGAGAAATTTTCCACAGTTTGTTGTGATCCACACAGTCAAAAGCTTTGGTGTAGTCAATAAAGCAGAAATAGATGTTTTTCTGGAACTCTCTTGCTTTTTCAATGATCCAATGAATGTTGGCAATTTGATCTCAGGTTCCTCTGCCTTTTCTAAATCCAGCTTGAACATTTGGAAGTTCACGGTTCATGTACTCTTGAAGCTTGGCTTGGAGAATTTTGAGCCTTACTTTGGTGGCATGTGAGATGAGTACAATTGTGCAGTAGTTTGAACATTCTTTGGCATTGCCTTTCTTTGGGATTGGAATGAAAACTGACCTTTTCCAGTCCTGTGGCCACTGCTGAGTTTTCCAAATTTGCTGGCATATTGAATGCAGCATTTTCACAGCATCATCTTTTAGGATTGAAAGAGCTCAACTGGAAAACTCCATCACCTCCACTAGCTTTGTTAGTAGTGATGCTTCCTAAGGCCCACTTAGGGCCTTCAAGGATATCTAGCTCTAGGTGAGGGATCACATCATTGTGGTTATTTGGGTCATGAAGATCTTTTTTGTACAGCTCTTCTATATATTCTTGCCACCTCTTCTTAATATCTTCTGTTTCTGTGAGGTCCATACCATTTCTGTCCTTTATTGAGCCCATCTTTTCATGAAATGTTCCCTTGGTATCTCTAATTTTCTTGAAGAGATCTCTAGTCTTTCCCATTCTATTGTTTTCCTCTATTTCTTTGTATTGATCACTGAGGAAGACCTTCTTATCTCTCCTTGCTCTTCTTTGGAACTCTGCATTCAAATGGGTATATCTTTCCTTTTCTCCTTTGCCTTTAGCTTCTCTTTTCTCAGCTATTTGTAAGGCCTCCTTAGACAACCATTTGCCTTTTGGCATTTCGTTTTCTTGGGGATGGTCTTGATCCTTGCCTCCTGTACAATGTCAGGAACCTCTGTCTATAGTTCTTCAGGCACTCTGTCTATCAGATCAATCCCCTGAAGCTATTTCTCATTTCTACTGTATAATTGAAGGGATTTGATTTAGGTCATACCTGAATAGTCTAGTGGTTTTCCCTACTTTCATCAATTTAAGTCTGAACTTGGCAATAAGGAGTTCATGATCTGAGCCACAGTCAGTTCCCAGTCTTGTTTTTGCTGACTATTATAGAGTTTCTCCATCTTGGCTGCAAATAATATAATCAATCTGATTTCAATATTGACCATCTGGTTATGCTCATGTGTTGAGTCTTCTCTTGTGTTGTTGGAACAGGGTGTTTGCTATGACCAGTGTGTTCTCTTGGCAAAATTCTGTTAGCCTTTGCCCTGCTTCATTTTGTATTCCAAGGCCAAATTTGCCTGTTACTCCAGGTATCTCTTGACTTCCTACTTTTGCATTCCAGTCCCCTATGGTGAAAAGAACATCTAAAAGGTCTTGTAGGTCTTTATAGAACCATTCAACTTCAGCTTCTTCAGTGTTACTGGTTACAGCATAGACTTGAATTACTCTGGTATTGAATGGTTTGCCTTGGAAATGAACAGAGTTCATTCTGTCATTTTTGAGATTGTATCCATGTAATGCATTTGGGACACTTTTGTTGACTATAAGGGCTACTTCATTTCTTCTAAAGGATTCTTGCCCACAGTAGTAGACATAATGATCATCTGAATTAAATTCACCCATTCTGGTCCATTTTAGTTCACTGATTCCTAAAATGTTGTTGTTCGCTCTTGATGTTTCCTGTTTGACCACTTCCAATTTACCTTGATTCATGGACCTAACATTCCAGGTCCCTATGCAATATTGCTCTTTACAGTGTTGGGACATAACAAACGCCATGATAGGCTTCAGGGACTAAGGTAGGACTCACGGGAAAAGCTGAGTCATTGCCCAGTGAGGTCATCCCCACGGATGCCAGGACTTGTCTAATCAGCATACTCCCCGTAACCTGGTTTGAGTTTATCAGGATGTAAAAGACATCCCCCTGCAGCCAATAGCCAATTAGTAAATACCAGGAAACCCCTGCAGCCAATAAAGATTAGCCAATTAGTAAATACTAGGAAACTCCTGCAGCCAACCAGCCCTTGCCAACTCTCTGTTCTAAAACCTATAAATACTGCTGTAAATCTGGGCTCGGGGATCCTTGCTCCACTCCACTGTGTTGGATGTGGCAGGAGCCCTAGCTCGAGCTAGAAATAAAACCCCTTCATGCTTTTGCATTGCTGTGGACGTCTTATTCTCTCAGTTTTGGGGACTCGGACTCTGGGCATAACAACAGCACCAGGTTTTACTTACATCACCTTGTATATATTTACACATTTATGTGTATTTACACATCACCCTGTGTGTATTTACACCTTGTCTGTATTTACACATTGTGTGTACGTAGACAAGATAATTGTAGACTATATATACATAAAAAGGAAAAGGAACAAGAAAAGCTACAGTAATTTTGAAAAATAAAAGTCTGAAGAATGAGTCTTTCTAATTTAAAGATGTTATATTATATACCTGCAGCCATGAAGACTGTGTTTATATTGGCAGAAGCATAGAGACATAAACTAACTGAACTCAGGAACAGACTCTTACAAATAAATGAACTTACTTTTTGACAAAGGCTCAGAAGCACCTTTTCAACAAATGGTCCTACAGCAATTGGATCTGCTGCAGAGAACAGGTGTGTTTTGTTTTGTTTTTCAAGTTATTACATTTTACAGTTCTAAAATTTCCTTTTTTCATATATTTTCTATTTCTTTGCTGAAACTTTCTGGTTTTCTTTCTTTCTTTCTTTCTTTTTTTTTTTTTTTTGCTGAGACATTTTTCACTTATCTCAATTATTTGTTATTGTTCACTGATGCATTTTTCATACTGATGATTTTAAAATCTTTGGCAGAGAACCCTAACATCTCTATTATCTTAGTGCTGGCAACCTTCATTGGTGACAGTATTGGAGTTTTCATTTGGTTTTACCTTTTTCTATTTCTTGGTAGGACAGTGATTTTTTATTGAAACTGTGGATTGGGATATTATGTTATGAGACTCTGGGTCTTATTTAACCCTTGTTTTTTCCGGCTTCCTCTGACACAGTTCCAGCAAGGGAACTGGCAAGTGTTGCTTCATTACTGCCAGTGGTCCTAGAAGTCAGAGTTTCCTGCTCAGCTCTCACTGACAGCTGTGCTGGCACTTGTCATACTTGCTTGATAGGGTAGGAGTTCTGGCTCCTGCGGTGGCCTCCACTGACCACGTGGTCAGGGCAAAGAGTGGTCTTACTACCTCTGATGATGGTAAAAGTCCTGAGTCTCCACTAGGCACCCACTAGGCATACTCCCAGCACATAGACAAGGAGACTCCTCATCAGTGCTGGGAATAAGTTTCCCCATGTGGTCTTTGCAGACATCAGTGATGAAGGGAGCAGGACAGGATCATTACTACCTCGTGGAGATGAAAGTTCCAATTCAACTTTGACACTACCACAGTGAGTCACTGAGGTTCCTTGTTACAGCCTAATGAGGGTAAAAGTCTAGGGTCCTCACTCAGCCTTTGCAAAAGGGTGAGGGTGTGAACACTCTTTTAGTGTGGTGTTTGGCTGGGATAGAGTTGTTATTATCTTACAGTTTTCTGTCTTGCTAGACTGCCCCTTCCTTGGTCCTTTGGCTTGAGTGAGCAAGCTTTGGATGGAGTGTGTATAATCATTGACGTTTCCAGGTTGTTAATTTCTTCAGCCCTGAGTCTGAATACAGAAGGCAAAAAGAAATCTTAGAGAATTCACCAATATGTCATTCCTTGGAGCCCTAGGGCTCTAACCCACCTGCCTCACTCTTTCCATCTTTCAGAGTTGTCTTATGGTATAATATTTTGTGTGTCAGATAATCACATATAATAATATGCCTACAATGTATAATATACTATAACATATAACGTGCATGCCTGCTCAGTCACTTCCGCTACGTGTGACTCTTCGCAACCTTATGGATTTAGCCCACCAGGCTCCTCTGTCCATGGGTTTCTCCAAGCAAGAATACTGGAGTGCATTGCTATGCCCTCCTCCAGGGGACCTTTCTTACCCAGGGATCACACCTGCATCTGCCTGCATCTCTTGCATTTCAGGCAGATTCTTTACCCACTGAGCCACCTGGGAAGCCCCCGTAATATATAATATCACAGCATATATTATAATATCACAGTATATAATATTATGACATATATAATCTAATGACATTAAAATAAAATTATATTACATTGTACATATTATATGTATTTTTTAGAGTTTTCAGTTGTGCTTAAAAGAATAAGGAAAGTACATCTGCTCCCTCTTTCCAGAAGTGAAAGTCTCCATTGAGCTTTTAATTTTAGGCATTACATTCTTTTCCAACATTTTATTTTCTCTAATTGTTAATGACCATCCTTTTCTTGTATTTTTATCTATTTTAAAATTGTTATTATTTTTTAATTTTTATATTTTCAGATTATTTTACTCTCTCAAGTTCTTAGAATACTAATCCTGCAGTTCATTGTGTCTGCTATAGTTCATTTCCTCTTGGAGTGTGTAATTTTTGAATGAGTGTTTATCTTCAGCTCAAATGTTTCTTCCCTGAGTGAATCTTTTTCCTCCTATAAGACAAAACCTCTAAAGGGAAATTTTGTTTTGCTTCTACTGGGCACCTCTGAGAATTCTCCTGTCCAGAGTCAGTATTCACATATTTAATTTATCAGCTTTGAATTCATGTCTGTCCATGGAGTGTAAATTGATATTCCATACCTGGGCAAGGGCTGAGCTTTGAACTTCAGTTCTTAATTGGAGATTTGTTAGTTGCTCTCACCCAAAACATAAAGGGGATATTTCCATGCCATTTCTTGGGACTTAACAATGTTTTCTTATTCAGCTAACAACCTGGGCAGCACTTAGGAACCCAGCTCTTTGCTGTTGTCTGTTTCCAGCAATTGGTCTCATCTGGACCCACAGCTACATCTTTTACTCTGTATAGACATTAAAATCCTATTCCCTAATCACTAAGTCTTGTATCTATTTATACACCTTTGGACCAACTTGACATTTCTGATTTGTCTAGGTATGACTATTTCTGTCATCTTGGGATTGTGCTGATGCGTGCTGACACCAGTTCATATAGGCTGGCAAATTTTCTGAAGTTTGTAAACGTATCATTATAAACATGCTGGTTGAGACATGCTTTTCTACGTGTTTCCAGGAGAAGGAAATGGCAACCCACTCCAGGATTCTTGCCTGGAAAATTCCATGGACAGAAGAGCCTGGCGGGCTACAGTTCATGGGGTTGCAAAGAGTCATTCACAACTGAAAAATGAACAATTTTCTACGTGTTTATAACATTAGCAGTTCTGCATTAGTTTAGAATGCCCTAATGAGGAAGTCAGAATTTTGTCATCAATTTAATAGTCAGAACATCTGTAGAAAATGATTTTATGTTTCATCCAGGGCAGTATCTTTCCAATCACCCATCCACCCACCCCAATCTGACACCTACTTCCCACTTATAAGAAAATGATGGCTCAGCGAGGTTAAATGGCAAGTGTCTATACAAGCATTTTCCTCACTCTCTATGACACCACTGCTCTTTCTACAACTTCACCCTGTGGTCTTGCCTGTACTTGTGTAGGTAAAAGATCATTTCTGCACCTTTCTTTTAAAACAAGTACCTATGAAATGATGAAGATGCTGAGCCTCTTGTTTCCAGGTGACAAGGGTAATGGAAAGCATTTCCAATGTCCTTCAGGCTCTGTAATCTCCCTTAAGGAAACTCCAGCTTGACTAGTCAGAAAACCCACCTCTGAAGGACAGATATCTTTGCACATTTCCGCAGAGGACACTGCATGCGTGCTCAGTGGCTAAGTCATGTTCGACCCTTTGAGACCCCATGAACTGTAGCCTGACAGGCTCCCCAGTCCATGGGATTCTCCAGGCAAGAATACTGGAGTGGATTTTGCCATTTCCTCCTCCAAGAGATCTTCCCAACCCAGGGATTGAACTCATGTCTCCTGCCCTGGCAGGCAGATTCTTTCCTGCTGAGCCACCTGGGAAGTCCCCCGGGGACACTAGCACTTGGCAAACAACCCCCATGTCAAAGACCGTTTCTGAAGTCAGCTTCACCAAAACCTTTATATGATCCAAAAGATGTCATTTTGAGCTACTTCCATGTTTTTTCATTTTTATCTCATACGCTTCCCTCTCTTTTCATGTCTTCTCCTTTGCACCACTCTTCTTTTTTTAAATATCTATTTATTTATTTGGCTGTGCTGGGTCTTAATTGTGGTACGTGGGATCTTTGATCTTCTTTGTGGGTATGTGGGATCTAGTTCCCTGGCTATGGGATCAAACACAGGCCCACTATTTGGGGAGTACAGCCTTTGGACCAGTAGGGAAGTCCCTGTACCTCTCTTCTTAATTGCACTGTCCATTAATATCATTATTGTTAACATCATTATTATTTTCCTAAAGCAGTAATCATTGTAATGCCTATCCAAACATCCATTAACACAGCATATGAATACACTGTTTCTCAAGGGCTACGTTTTGTAAAGAAATCATTGATTTCTAATTATCAGCAGGACATGTGTTTCTAGGAACTAGAAAAGGAGATGATTTAAGACATTTTTGAAGAATATTCAGGAGACCCTGCCCTTATCCACAGGGGATCCATTCTAAGACTCCCAGTGGATACCTGAAACCCAGATAGTACCGAGCCCTATTATATACTTTTTTCCTATATATACAGACCCATGATATAGTTTAATTTGTAAATTAGGCACAGTAAGAGATTAACAATAATAACTAATAAATAGTAAGATAGTAAAATTATAATAATGTTCTGTAATAAAAGTTAAGTGAATGTGGTATCTCTCAAAATATCTTGTCGAATTTTCCATCTTAACTAAGCCCTTACCTCTCACTGTGGCCGTCACTTGCAGTCTGAGATGCTACCTCAATAATGGCATAAATTTCTTTTTCCTTTTTCACAGCTTCATGGATGGAAGATTAGTTCTTCACATAGATCTTAGCAACCTCAAGATGCAATTTTTAAGCATTTTTCTAGGTAAGTAAAGAATTTTCATCTTTTTACTTAAAGGAAGACCTTTACGGCCTCTCTTTGTCACAGCCAGATTTCTAGCGTCACTCTTCTTGTCTTTGGGGTCTTTATTCTTTAAAATTAGGGTCGCTTGCACACCAACACTGCAATACTGACAGTGAGTCTGATCAGTGATCCAGGCTACCAAGTGACTAATAGGGTCAAATACGCTGGACAAGGGGATGATTCACATCTGGGTGGAACCTAGTGGGATCCCATGAGATTTCATCACACAACTCAGAATGGGCCACATTTTAAAACTTAGAAAATGTTAACTTCTGGAGTTTCCATTTAGTATTTTCAGATCATGGTTGATCATGGGTAACTGAAACCATGAATAAGAGGGGACTCCAATAGAGAAAATAAAAAACTGGAAATACCATCCTGCTGTTCGTAGTACATTCGTTATCCTTATTATAGATAATCCCTAAAGAGCTTTAGACCAACTTACAACTATGATGCTAATGGGACTTAGATTTTAGAATGCCATGAAACCAGATCACTTAGTTTAACTCCCTCAGTTGATAAATGAGGAAATAAGACTAAGTAAGCATGAAGTTCTACCACCCAACTCAGGGACTGTAAACTTCCTCTGTGAGCTTTTTCAAGCCTGTAATAAAATCTCCTTGTAGCTTTAATGATACAAGCTGAATTCACTTGAATGTCACTTATAAGATGAAATAGTTTAAAAGGACATGGAGCGTGGTCAAAAGAACCAGCACTGATCAAAATGTCATGTGTTGGTAGTATTTGACCCTCTTGCTGGCATACAGAAATAAACCCTCCCCAATTAGCACAATGTCACCCCTATAAACAGAAACTTTGTTACCAGTGTAGGAGTTACAAGCATGGTCTCTAGAGCCACACTGCCTGGGCATGAATATTGTTTTAATTACCCAGCTCTGTGACCTTGATACATCATTTATTAATATGTTCTCTGTGTTTCAGTTTTCTCATCCATAAAATACAGATAATATCATAAAAAACCCACATTTAGGGTTGTTTTGAAGATCAAATGACCCATACATCTAGAACACTTAGAACACTTTTTTGATGCAAAGTAAATACTACATGAGGATGAGTTGCTGTAATAGATTAGTTTTTAAATGGCTGCAATTATCCCCCTCCTTATCCAGATGATCCTTTTGAAATGACTGTACAACTCCCATTAAAGGATGGATTCTGTCTCCCCACGGGCTTCCCTTGTGGCTCAGCTAGTAAAGAATCTGCCTGCAATGTGGGAGACCTGGGTTGGGAAGATCCCCTGAGGGAAAGGGTACCCACTCCAGTATTCTAGCCTGGAGAATTCCATAGACTGTATAGCCCACTGGGTCACAAAGAGTCGGACACAACTGAGCAACTTTCAACTTTATCTCCCCACACCCTGGAATTGGGCTTGCAGAGGTGATGACAGGGCACTTTTGCAAGGAGGTCTCAAGAGTACTCAGACCTTCTTTCCACCATGGGAAGGGGCTAAGGGTAGCCAACCAGAAGATCCAGTCCACACAGACCAGAGTCAACTCTGCCCAAACAGAGTCCTCAGAGAGATCAGTTAGAGCCAGCACGCTGACCACAGATGCATGAGCAAACCCAGCAAAGAGCGCAAGAATCTCCCAGCTGAGTCCAGTCTAAATTACTAGTTGCAGAATAGTAAGCTAAATAGTTGACTCATTGTTTTTAAATTTTGTGGTGGTTTTTGCTGTTGCTATATAATCAGCAAATTCATACAGTTATTATTCCTATACCCCTATTACTCCATTTTGATTGTATTCTAAATCCTTTGACATTACTCTATTGAAGAAGGGAGGGTCTATGTCCCTTTCCCTTGAATCTGGTCATAACTGCTTTGACCAATAGAATTCAGAAAGGATATCACTGACTTGTTTTTATTGAGGTACAGTTGCTTACAATGTTGTGTTGGTTTCTGCTGTACAAAGATGTGAATCAGCTACATGTGTACATACATCCCCTCCCTCTTAGACTTCCATCCTAACACCCCTACCCCACCCATCTAGGTCACCACAGAGCACCAAGCTGAGCTTCCTGTGCTATACAGCAGGTTCCCGTTAGCTGTTTATTTTACGCATGGTAGGATCCCACATGACTTCTGAGACCAGGCGACAAGAGGCCACACAATAACCACTTGATTCTCCTGGAATATGGACTCTGGAAGAAGCCAAGGATCAAGTGAGATGCTTGACAATTCTGAGACTGTCATGTTGTAGACACTACATATAAGAGCTCTGGTTGTCAACCCCAGATGAGCCAACAGCCAGTGTCCACAGCTACCTGCACACTGAACCGTGTTACAGGTGTAACCCAGCCAAGACTTTAGAAGACACTAGCCCCAACTGCCATTTGGCTGCAATTGTGTGGGAGATCCCCAAGTGAAAATTGCCCAATCAAGCCGACTCAAACTCCTGACCCACAAAACTGTGAGCAAAATTAAATGATCGATTCAAGCCTCTAGGTTTGGAATATATTTACACAGCAACGGTACCCACACACCATTGTATGCAAGATTCATAGCAGAAAAATAAGGTGGTATTTGTAAGGGGATCTGTTATCCCATTAGGAGATTTTGAAATCAAAATGATCCCTTAACATACATAGGAACAGATCCAAGATTATCAACAGTACATGAAAATGGAAAATTGCCTGACCCCTTACCCACAGACCCACCATGCCCCAGTGGCATTCTCCTTTGATTCTAAGAAAGATGCTTTGAGTCATGTATTCTTTTTTTGGAACAAGGCTGAGATTTAGAGTTCTGCAGACTCTTCTCCAAAGGAGCTTGTAACTGAAGACCTAATGTTAATGTAGAATCTGGTCTCCTCTGGTTTGTGCTTGTCTTTAAAGTTCTACCTGCTGCAGCAACTGAAACGGTCCCGTGAGCTAAAGTGAAAGTGTTTTGTTGTTGTTGTTGTTTTATTTACACTCTCAAAGTATCTGGCTTGTACGTCCATAAAAAACCTGCCTGAAGAGTTCTCCTGGGACTCAAAGACCTGAGGAGTAAAAAAGGAAACACTAAATGTCATGCAGAGACGCAATGGTGTTTGCATTTTAAACTTAAAACTGAATGAAATTTCGAGACTTTATATACTTAGGTCACTTTCCCATGACCCAGAATTACTGGGTCAGGGCTTGAGGACAAAGAACTGGAGTGATTTGATATTTCCCCTGCCGATTTTTCTTACGGGGCTAAGCTTCCCAATTCTTCCTTCACTAGGGAACCAATTTCTAAAAGCACTTCACTAGAATGACATATACATGCTAAAGATTCTGCGTGACTGGCCCACATTTTTGCACATTTTTCTCTCTAATGGAAGTAACCTTTGCAGAGGACATGTCATCAAGATTTGGACCTATTAGTTTTGAAGTAGACGGTGTAGGTCATCTATTCTGAGGCCAGGGAGAGATGGACTCTAAGATGAACTCGATAAAAAGATTTTGGACACATGGGCTCAATAGCTGTGGCACGGGAACTTAGTTGCACTGTGGCATATAGAATCTTCCAGACTAGGGATCGAAACTGTGTTCTCCGGAGAAGTCCACACACTGCGACTAGAGGATAGGCCCCACTCACCCCAACTAGAGAAAGCCCACGAGCAGCAACAGAGATGCAGTGCAGCCAAAAATAAACAATAAAAATTTTAAAAAAGGTTTTAGACAAATCATCTAATTATTTTGTGCCCCAGTTTCCTCATCTATAAGAGCAATATTATCTTCCTCTCAGGACCATGTATATAAGAGCATCTTGTAAACCGTGTTTGACATAGAGCAATTGTTCACTAAATACTGGTACCAGAGTTGGGTAAAACCAATGCAAAGTTTCACACTGTTGACTTAAAAAATAGTCACAACCTAGAAATGGAGAGTTATGTTTATTTGGTGGGAATTTTTCGGACTTCAAGCCTGGGAGAGAGCCTTGAGAGGAGGTGGGGGGCAGGGGGTGGGGTGGGTATGGGTGAGGAGAGGACTGAGGTTGCAGAGAAGTTTGCAGCAAGAGGCAGGTAGTCTGAATATCAAAAGATCATTGCTAATTAAGGAAAACCAGATATCTCGAGTTAAGGAATTTAGTGCTTTTCTATGTATGGGAAGATGCAAGTTTCTGGGCTCACTGAAATCATTTCTTCCATATGCATCTCAGCTATCCAGGGCCAGCTTCCTGCTTCTTGGCTTCTTGGTTTTTCACATCCTTAGTTCCTACCTTACAGAGAAGCAGCAGCCAACAGCTGCAGGATCACAGGCTTTGTTCTCCCTTTTGGGTACCCTCCAGGGTCAGAAATTCTTATTTGGAGGCCTGAAATCGCTGGAGGCTATGACATCCTTGTTTACTGATACGGCAGGAAATGCTCCATTTCACAACATTGATCTAGTTAGTTACCTCTGCAATCCTGGATAAATTACCCCTACACACATACCATGACTTAGGGTATTCATTGACTATTTAACCTCTGAGCCTCTGCTTTCTTATCTCTAGAATAGGAATAATCACATACAGTGGCGTGATGATAAATGCTAAAAAAGAAACTCAGGAAAAAGTCCTGATTTGTAACATTTATCAATTTTGGCCATGTCCATAGGTTCACAATGACCCATTTCAAGCGACCAATGTAAAACTTTACACAATGCAGAACTGGGAAGAGATGTGTCATTAATAATGTTATACAGTATTTTCCCAGTGGCTCAGATGGTAAAGAACCTGCCTGTCCAACAGGAGACAAGAGTTTGATCCTTGGGCCAGGAAGATCCCCTGGAAAAGGGAATGGCAACCCACTCCAATATTTCTAGAGAATTCCATGGACAGAGGAGCCTAGTGGGCTACAGTCCATGGAGCTGCAAAGAGTTGAACATGACTGAGCAATGAACACTTTCACTTTTCATTTTCACTATATGTGAAAAATAGACCTTAAAAACTGGAAAGCACCGATAATAGTAAAATGTAGTAAAACAATTAGGAAGGAGTTTGAGTTTTCATTGCAATTGTTTTTGATATAATTTCTTTTTAATTTCTATCTAATTTAATTTTCAGTCATGTCAGTATTTTACAACTTGCTCCCAAAATTCCTGAAAATTTAATTATCTGCTCTTGCTCTCCAGTATGAGTCTGCTCCAACATACCACTGACTACACTTGCTTAAAGGGCTTTTTTTTTTTTTTTTGGAGAATTATGAAGGTACATTTTAACTTAAATCTTCAAGAAATCACATTTTAAGTTATAATTATATTTTTCAAATTTGGCAAACCCAAATAACTTTTTTAGTAACTCTGGATGTTAAACAAATTGATGCTACTCAGATGCCTACTGTACTGTTGGTGAAGTTAAGTCTAGAGACCTACCATATTCTCAAAGAAAATGCCAGGAACTTTAGCAGCTGCAGAGGTGACTAGAAAGTGCGACAGTGATGAAATCAACAGCAACAAAAGAGTCCAGAGGAGGAATAAATCATGGTGAAGTGAAGTCGCTCAGTCGAGTCCGACTCTTTGCGACCCCATGGATTGTAGCCTACCAGGCTCCTCTGTCCATGGGATTTTCCAGGCAAGAGTACTGGAGTGGATTGCCATTTCCTTCTCCAGGGGATCTTCCCGACCCAGGAATCGAACCCAGGTCTCCTGCATTGCAGAGAGATGCTTTACCGTCTGAGCCACCATGGTGGTCACATCTAATTCCTTTTGCTGACATATCACATGCCTAAGGGAGAAGGACCCCTTGAGGCCTTGGGAGAGGCATGGGGAGAGGTCTTCCTGCATATCCTCTGCTTTAGCTCCTCTCTGGAGTACCTATTGAATAGATAACAGTGTACGGTGTACATTTTCTGAGCTGGTTTGCAGATGTGACAATCCCCCCACCAAATGGAAGATGTTAACTATGTGATGACCTTGAGCAGATGGCCCCAGGTGTACTGGAGCCTAAGGACTGATAATGTTAACCCCTGTGACACCACCTGTTAATCAGAGAAAAGTACACAAGCTGATCATAGAACCTAAGACCCCACCTCCCTCATCTGGCTTCTAAAAATGCTCTGCTGAAACCCTTCCAAGAGCTCAGGGGGGTTTAGGGCAAGAGCCACCTCTCTCCTTGCATATTCTTTGTAGTAAACCTTTCTCTGCTCCACGTTCTAACTTTGCAATTTGGCCAGCCTCACTGGGCTTCCCTGGTATTTCAACTGATAAAGAATCCACCTGCAATTCAGGAGACCCCAGTTTGATCCCTGGGTCAGGAAGATCCCCTAGGGGAGGGCATGGCAGCTTACTGCAGTATTCTTGCCTGGAGAATCCCCATGGACTGGAGGGCTACAGTCCATGAGGTCGCAAAGAGTCATTCACAACTGAGCGACTAAGCACAGCACACAGTTTGGTGAGCAAGGAACTGTTCTAACACCTTTGGTCCTCATGGGGATCTAGGAAGGGAGAGGAAGGAGCTGACGAAAGAGCCATGAGATCACTGTCTCTGAATTGTTTTCTGTTGTGTCTAGGAAGGCTTCTGGAATTCCCTTGCTTGGGCAGGTGGGTTGAAGATGCTTGTCATCCAACAAAAAGGAGTAAGGAAAGACATGAATCCAGAAATAATCTGATAATAAGAAAAGATTATGCAAGAGGGAGAGAGAGGAGAGACAGAAGACTGGAGAAAAAGAAAGACAGACAGATTGATCCAGCGCCCTATCCTGAGGCTAAAATCTGATCAAGTTTATTAAATGGAAGAAATTTTTTATAGGAGCCAGGCTTCCAGAAAAATGCTTCAGAGTTAAATTATGCCTTCCACAAGCAACACCCTTCTGTCTGAATGGAAAACAAAAAGGCAATAAAGATCCAAAAGATAGAAAACACCGAAAGACCTTTAGTAAATTTAGCAGATTTCATTCATCCATTTACTACTAATGCTAACAGAGATAGTCTTTCTTTGAGCAGGCAGAGATAATATTTCCATTTTTAATATTTTTAGGAATGGACTAAGCATTTTAAGACAAAAGGCAATAGCTATGACAAGTGTTGTAAGCAAGTGTTTGACAAAAAGCATGTGTCGAGTGTTAATGTCAATCTACTCTTTTTTTTCTTATGGATCAGACACTTTGCCAAGTCTTGAAGAAGTGTAACCCGTAAGTTGACAGGGTAGAAATATCTGAAACTAAACTAGCATGGCAGAGCTGCGTTACCTAGGCAGCTGGAAGGTAGATGGAGACGATTCTGAAGCTCAGTCAGCCCCCACTTTTATTCCTGGCAGAAAATGTGTAGAATCCAGTGTAAAGGTTTAGATACATCTGGAAGACAGGTAAAGCTAAGAAAGAGCAAGAAATAGAAAGACTTAAACACAGAGGGGAAAATTATATTTTAGAAAGAGGTCAAGGTGACTGCTCTTAACGTAGCCTGTGCATACCCACATGCTTGCTTGTCCACACACTCTCAAGAGGTAGCGGTTCAAGTCATCAGCTGAGAGAAGAGAAATAGCATTATCTTCTTTTAGATAATAAGAAAAGAAGACTTTTCCATTTCTTTAAATAACAAAAAGCAAAAAAAAACTCAAGTTGCTCATGTGTCATTAGGACTGAAGTAGTAGAAACTCAACACAAGTAAAAAAGACGGGAAAATGTGGGAGAAGCCCAGGTGGCTGGTATTATTAGTTATTCTGAAATGGAGCTTCCAGAACATCCCTTATCTTTTAAAATTCAGTTTTCTTTTGAAATACTAAGAAAATAATTCCCTCAATAACTATTTCCATATACATGCTGAGTAAGATGGCAAAATCTATAATTACAGAAAGAAATATGCTGTGAGGGAGAAAGGCATAAGATAATAAAAATATGAAGAAATTATGTGTCAACTATGTTAAAGGTACAGTGTCTCCACCTACTGTAAAGTAGAAGGATTCAAAACTCCAATCTCTTACTTTTTGTCCTTTTACTCCTATCTTCATTTTCCCTCCTCTCAGCACAAGTATCCTTCAGAGGACGACGTACCTACATATGGTGCTAAGGAGGCTACATGCTTTTCCTTTGTTTGTTAAAAGACATCATTGATGAATGAAGAATGAGGTCTTTGTTTCCACCCTCCACCCCCTATCCCCCCTCCCCTGCACCACCAGCAGCTAACTTTTTAAAAAACTTTTTCCTTTTAAATTTTATTTATTTTTGGTTGTGCTGAGTCTTTGTTGCTGCACGCAGCCTACCCTCTAGTTGTGATGTGAGGGCTTCTCATTGCGGTGGCTTTTCTCGTGACAGACCCGGGCTCTAGAGATCCAACTCAGTAGTTGTGGCACACGGGCTTAGTTACCCCAAGACATGGGGGAATCTTCCCGCACTAGGGATCGAACGCGTGTCCCCTGCATTGGCAGGCTGATTCTTAACCACTGGACTGCCAGAGAAGTCCACCAGCAGCTAGTTTATTTTTAAGCAAGAATACCTTCTGTTTTCTTTTACGTTTTTCCCTGTTTTCCCTTTGTAGAAACTTGCAATCCGGTCCCAGTTTTACTACTCTGGCAAGCATCAGAATGCAGAAAGTAAAAGAAATCTTTGCTTTGGTGCCAGATTCTGGGTTTGACATATTATTTCTTCAAAGAAGGGATTGCAGAAGAAATGTGTTTCTGTGAGATCACAAGAAAACCAAACCTAGCAAATAATGTTTCCGAGAAAGAAAATATCGGGTCACCTCTGAGTTGGAATCACTTATTATGGTTGTGTATTCCCATAATGATCTAGCTTGTTAACACTCACAGATAGATAAATACTGCAGGCAAGTCATGCCTCCCCAAATATGAGCTAATTGACCTACTAACCAAAGTCTCGAAGGCATTTCCCCTTAGCTCTGCCTTTGCTGAGTACACACGAGGCACCTGCTGCTGCCCAGGTAAGAAGATAGTGTGATTCCAGCTTTGTGGGAATTTCCAAGGCTCCTAAGGGTCAGCCTCAGCAGACTTGGAAGCTGAATATAGAAAAGTACCTCAAGAGCAGCTTCCCTGGTGGCTCAGATGGTAAAGAATCCACCTATAGTGCAGGAGATCCAGGTTCAATCCCTGAGTCAGGAAGATCCTCTGGAGAAAGAAATGGCAACCCACTCTAGTATTCTAACCTGGGAAATCCCATGCTGTTGTACGGCAGAAAGTATCACAACATTATAAAGCAATTATATTCCAATAGAAAAATAAATAAAAAACACATTTGCTTTATTGATATCAACAACAATCAGTGCAGTTCAGTTCAATTGTTCAGTCATGTCCAACTCTTTATGACCCCATGGACAGCAGCAGGCCAGGCCTCCCTATCCATCATCAACTCCCAGAGTTTACTCAAACCCATGTCCATTGTGTCAGCAATGCCATCCAATCATCTCATCCTCTGTCATCCCCTTCTTCTCCTAACTCTTTTCCAATGAGTCAGTTCTTCACATCAGGTGGCCAAAGTATTGGAGTCTGGCCACCTGATGCGAGGAACTGACTCACTGGAAAAGACACTGATGCTGGGAAAGTCTGAAGGTGGGAGGAGAAGGGGATGACAGAGGGTGAGATGGTTGGATGGCATCACTGACTCTATGGACATGAGTTTGAGTAAAGTCTGGGAGTTGGTGATGGATGGGGAAGCCTGGCGTGCTGCAGTCCTTGAGGTCACAAAGAGTTGGACGCAACTGAGCAACTGAACTGAGCTGAATCCTTGTCAAAGGTATTCTTATGGAAAACATTGAGGAGAGCTGACCAAGTCCCAGACGGCATGACAGCCTGAATCTTTTTTAAAAAAGTCAACTAATCAGAATATATGCAATCGCAAAAATGACAGAATGATCTCTGTTCATTTCCAAGGCAAGCCATTCAATATCACAGGAATCCAAGTCTATACCACAACCAGTAATGCTGAAGAAGCTGAGGTTAAACAGTCCTATAGGTCTCTATAAGACCTTCTAGAACTAAACCCAAAAAAGATGTCCTTTTCATTATATGGGACTGGAATGCAAAAGTAGGAAGTCAAGAAACACCTGGAAAAAAAAAAAGAAACACCTGGAATAATAGGCGAATTTGGCCTTAGAGTACAAAATGAAGCAGGGCAAAGGCTAACAGAGTTTTGCCAAGTGAGCACAGTGGTCACAGCAAACACCCTCTTCCAACAACACAAGAGAAGACTCTACACACGGACTTCACCAGATGGTTAACACCAAACTCAGATTGGTTATATTCTTTGCAGCCAAAGATGGAGAATCTCTATACAGTCAGCAAAAACAAGACCAGGAGCTGACTGTGGCTCAGATCATGAACTCCTTATTGCCAAATTCAGACTTAAATTGAAAAAAGTAAGGAAAAAACACTAGGTCATTAGGCATAACCTAAATCAAAGCCCTTACAATTATACAGTGGAAGTGAGAAATAGATTCAAGGGATTAGATCTGAGAGAGAGAGTGCCTGAAGAACTATGGACGGAGGTTCGTGACATTGTACAGGAGGCAGTGATCAAGACCATCCCCAAGAAAAAGAAATGCAAAAAGTCAAAGTGGTTGTCTGACTGAGGCCTTACAAATAGCTGAGAAAAGAAGAAAAGCTAAAGGCAAAGGAGAAAAGGAGAGGAATACCCACTTGAATGCAGAGTTCCAAAGAAGAGCAAGGAGAGATAAGAAAGACTTCCTCAGTGATCAATGCAAAGAAATAGAGGAAAACAACAGAATAGGAAAGACTAGAGATCTCTTCAAGAAAACTAGAGATACCAAGGGAACATTTCATACAAAGATGGGCACAACAAAGGACAGAAATGGTATGGACCTAACAGAAGCAGAGACATTAAGAAGAGATGGCAAGAATACACAGATTATACAAAAAAGATCTTCATGACCCAGATAACCACAATGGTGTGATCACTCATCTAGAATCAGACATCCTCGAGTGTGAAGTCAAGTGGGCCTTAGGAAGCATCACCATGAACAAAGCTGGTGGAGGTGATGAAATTCCAGTTAAGCTCTTTCAATCCTAAAAGACGATACTGTGAAAGTGCTGCATTCAATATGCCAGCAAATTTGGAAAACTCAGCAGTGGCCACAGGACTGGAAAAGGTCAGTTTTCATTCCAAAGAAAGGCAATGCCAAGGAGTGCTCAAACTACCACACAATTGGACTCATCTCACACACTAGGAAAGTAATGCTCAAAGTTCTCCAAGCCAGTCTTCAACAGTACGTGAACCATGAACTTCCAGACATTCAAGCTGGATTTAGAAAAGGCAGAGGAACGAGAAATCAAATTGCCAACATCTGTTGGATCATCAAAAAATCAAGAGAGTTCCGGAAAAACATCTGCTTTATTGACTACGCCAAAGCCCCTGACTGTGTGGATCAAAACAAACTGTGGAAAATTCTTCAAGAGATGGGAATACCAGGTCAGCTGATCTACCTCCTGAGAAATCTATATACAGGTCAAGAAGAAGCAGTTAGAACTGGATATGGAACAACAGACTGGTTCTGAATCGGGAAAGGAGTACATCAAAGCTGTTTGTTGTCACCCTGCTTATTTAACTTATATGCAGAGTACATCATGCAAAATGCCAGGCTGGATGAAGCACAAGCTGGAATCAAGGTTGCTGGGAGAAATATCAATAACCTCAGATATGCAGGTGACACTACCCTTATGGCAGAAAGCGAAGAGGAACTAAAGAGCCTCTGGATGAAGTGAAAGAGGAGAAGTGAAAAAGTTGGCTTGAAACTCAGCATTCAGAAAATGAAGATCATGGCATCCGGTCCCACCACTTCATAGCAAACAGATGGGAAAACAATGGAAACAGTGAGAGACTATTTTCTTGGGCTGCAAAATCGCAGCAGATGGTGACTGCAGCCATGAAATTAAAAGATGCTTGCTCCTTGGAAGAAAAGCTGTGACCAACCTAGACAGCATATTCAAAAGCAGAGACATTACTTTGCCAATAAAGGTCTGTCTAGTCAAAGCTATGGTTTTTCCCGTAGTCATGTATGGATGTGAGAGTTGGACTATAAAGAAAACTGAGCACCGAAGTATTGATGCTTTTGAACCGTGGTGTTGGAGAAGACTCTTGAGAGTCCCTTCGACTGCAAGGAGATCCAACCAATCAGTCCTAAAGGAAATCAGTCCTGAATATTTATTGGAAAGACTGATGCTGAAGCTGAAACTCCAATACTTTGGCCACTTGATGCAAAGAACTGACTCATTGGAAAAGATACTGATGCTGGGAAAGACTGAAGGCGGGAGGAGAAGGGGACAACAGAGGATGAGATGGTTGGATGGCACCACTGACTCAATGGACATGAGTTTGAGCAAGCTCTGGGAGTTGGTGATGGACAGGGAAGCCTGGCGTGCTGCAGTCCATGGGGTCGCAAAGAGTTGGACACAACTGAGTGACTGAACTGAACTGAATCAGAATATTATGGCTGATTTTCACACCAGCAGAAAACACTGCTATTTTTGCCTCCCTTCCATCTTGCCTGGTACCTATTGTTGCACTATTTCTGTTAGCAAAGATCAAAGACTCAAACTAGTACTCTTGCCCAGCGGTATTTGCAGATTTTTAATCATTTACTCTTTAACTCGAGAGGGTTTCAAATCATGTTCCAGAAGGAAGTATGACTGACAGAAGTGCGATTAGGTGTTAAGGGCCAGAGCCCCACATAGGATGCAAAGAGGACAAAATATCCACCAGGCTCCATAAAATGCTGTCCTCAGACACCCAACACTTGTCCCAGAAAACAGAGTCTTATTCATGGCCACCCCCAAAGTCCTACAAAGGAAACGATCCTGACTCCAAAACAGCTGAGAAGGCGTCTCAGATGATGACCTTAGGGCTTCCCCGGTGGCTCAGTGGTAAAGAATCCACCTGCCGATGCAGGAGACACGGGTTTGATCCCTGATTCAGGAAGACCCCATGTGCCAAGCCTGCGCCCTAGAGCCTGTGCTCTGCAACTAGAGAAGCCACTGCGATGAGAAGCTGGAGCACCTCACTGAAGAGAAGCCCCACTCACTGCAACTGAAAATTGAAAAAGTGAAAATGTCAGTTGCTCAGTCGTGTCCAACTCTTTGTGACCCCATGGACTCTAGCCCGCAAAAACCTGCACAAAGCAATGAAGACCCCAGAGCAGCCATACATCGATCAATAAATAAAATTATATTTAAAAAAGTGATGACCTTGGCACATTTCCCCAGGTATGATGAGAACGTTCCCGATTGGCTAGTTCCTTTTACACTGAGCTAGGACATGGAGAAGGGAATGGCAACCCACCCCAGTATTCTTGCCTGGAGAACCCCATGGACAGAGGAGCCTGGTGGGCTACAGTCCGTGGGGTCACAAGAGTCGGACACGACTTAGGGACTAAACTACTACCTATACTAGAACCCCAGCAGGTGAGCGGTAGAAGAGATAATACTCAGCGTATTAAACCGAAGTCTCAGCAACAGGCTTGGAGGCAGAAGTTACCACTCTGGCTGGGGCCCAGCTGCTACATTATGGTCTCTCCTTCTTCCCTTGGCAAAGAAGCAACATCAGGGAGAAAGGTCTCTGTCCGCAGAATGGCATTGGCTGGGTCAGTGCCCAGCTGAGCTGCACTGAAGCCAGAAGCAAAAGAAAAATCGGTAGCACTGAGCCTGTTTTTATTAAAAATTTTGATAGCTGTTTCACCATAGGGATTTTTTTTTTTTTGCATTAATTTTGACTTCGGACCAGAATTATGCCTCCAGCTTTCTTGGGTCTCCAACTTTCAGACAGCAGACCATGGGACTTCTCAGTCTGCATGATGTGTGAGCCAATTGCTTGTAATAAATCTCCTTTTATACATGTATATATAATTTTATATTATATTATCTCATATTTTATATGTATAAGTATTTACACATATATTATATATTACATACAAAGTAGTGTGTGTGTGTGTGTGTGTATATATGTATACTGTTGATTCTTTTTCTCTGGAGAAGCCTGACAAATACAATCATTTTCCACATTTGAGGTGACAGGAGCACCTCTTCAAATGGCCAAGCCACCTTGGAAGGGAAGTCACTCCTTGACAAGGATGGTACCCGAGTCTTGGGTGGTGGGTGGTGAGCAGTGTTCCAGCCAGACACGTGGTCAAGCAAGAAGCCTCAGCTCCTCTTGCGCCTGCTGGTCCCTGGTCCCAGCCATGCCTGGGGGTAGGGGGCCCAGTCCTGTGTGACAGGAATTAATGCACCATATGACTGTCTGCCTCTCCTAACTACACACCGGCAGCGTGCAAATTAAAGTATCCCTTGAAAGATACACCTTATTTCAAAGACCCGCACATGTTAAAAAACTCTAATCTCTTCTAACCCCTGCTAGGAGAAGGGGCTCTGATAATATACGCACAGCCGCATCTCTTACTGTGTTAATTTTCTCATCTCAAAAGCAAAGAGGCAGACTAAAATGACCCTGCTTTCCTCTAAAGGAGACTCCAAACCAAGTTCAGCTGTCGAGACAATATTGTTAATGTGTCTAAACTATTTAACTATTTGCAAAGATATTCAAAGAACGGGAGTGGACATGGGGAGGGGGAAATTTCGATTCTGCCCCAGAGTTCTCCCCCTTGCCTTTCTCTTCTGCTGCTTTTTCCTCTCTTCCTTCTTTCCTTCTTCTCGCTGTGTCTCCAAGAGTCTAATTTGTGAAAAGGCAGAAAGTACACGTTGTACTGGTCTCGGGCACTTGAGCTGCCAGATCTGATTTCCCTGGTAGATGTGGAAGATTGAGGAAAGAACAACTGTGTCTGAAGATTAGATTTATTTTTTCTCCATGTGTTCTAACCCCTGACTTGGTACGCAGCCGTCTGAAACTAACCTACTGTCTCCAGCAGGACGGGGGCAATTTTATCAGCTCCCAGAGTCAGGGAGACAGAATTTTTCAGTCAGGTCAGAGCCTTCCTGCTTGCTTGCCAGCCCTTCCAGCATCTCTCAAAACAAGTCCTATCTATACGTCCTTGAAGAAAACACTAGGAAGAAGGCAGTGGTGTATCTCTGGAAGGTAGAACATGCTGGACCGAGCTGGGATGAAATGCTACATTGTTTTTCTATAATCCCTGACTCCACGACATCATGAAGTCCATGGCCAAATACTTTTACAAGTCAGTACAACATCATTCCAAAGGTACCCTCCTGATCTCCATTTCCACCACTTTGCTCTTTAAGAATAGTTATGTTTTGGGCAGTCATTAACCCCTAAGTGTGCCATGCCATAAAAACATCTTTGGGGTTGGAAGGAAAGCAGAATGTAAAATGCAAAGAAACAAGGGTGCATTTTGTGCCAATTCAGGTGGAAAGGTGGAGAGAGAACCAGCTTTGTTATACAGCTCACTCTGCACTAGGCGCTGCACTGGGAGAAAGTGTTAAAGAGTGGCACGTGACAAATTTTAGACAAATCTAAAATTAGAAAAACCAGGGTCCCTCCTCCAGGAGAGACTGGCCATCAAACAGAGTTTTTATTTTATTAATTAACTTTTTTTTCAATATAATTGCTTTACAATGGGAATTTTTTTAAAGAAAAGAAATAAAAAGAGCGAAAAAAAAAAAGAAGAAAGAAGAAAGCAAAAATCGCAAGAGGGGAAATAAACCTGAGATGGTGTTTTCTCTATGGATATAGTGTAAAATCCCCTTTTATTGTCTTCTGCTCCTCAATACAAATTTTCTTGCTAAAGTCATCTCCTCTTTTGGCTTGTTTATGCTCAAATCTTAAAGCATCTTAGCCTTTTAGAAAATCTGAATTGTGCCCAGGAACCACGAATCTGTTTTTCCCTTCCTGAATCTCCCTGATTCTTCCAGCAGGGACTGGGAGGTATAGCCCAGCTCACAAAGCTTCAGTGCCCACACCTGCCTCTGAGTTTGGAGTGGCTTTGCCTCCTGCCAAGGTTAAACAGATTTTGGATCCAGAGAGTATATTTAAGAATTACACCTGAACACCAGCTCCATGGCCCACATTTATCTGATTTGATACACATCCAAACAGAGGACTGTGACGAAAAGGACACAGTCCAAAGTCTTAAATACCAAATCCTGCAGCTTGTAAACGGGCCAAATTACATTGGTTTCAGGATCCCCTTTTATAAGGATAGCACACTTTCCCAGAAGACATGAGTCTTTTTATATACTTTTCCATTATTTTAGGCATCAGATTCAAACCCAATTTGAGATGCCCAGATTCCCATTTACTTTTCATCTTTAAAAATCAAATATGCATTAGAGGATTCTGCTATTGCTCCCAAGAGACTGAACTGGAAACAAATAAATGAACTTGTAAAGATAATTGACTTCCAAAATGCCTTCTCATCCCTCCTTCTCTATTTGTTGACAACTCCTTGGGGGACTGCACGGTAAAACAGCTTGGGATTCTTGGGGTACTTGACATGTGGCAGAAAGTCTGTCCATGGAAACTAATTGGAACTGTGGAACTGAGGTGGCCTGCCACGTGGCTGCTGCGTCTCAGAAGAAATTTACTAACTCTGCTCAAATGTCTGCTTCTGACCTTATTCTGCTGGATTCCCCTCATGCACGTTGCGCTGCACCCCTCTGTAGCTGCTCCTTGAACAGTTCAAAACGGCTATTTGAATCCTCATATCAAAAGGTTTCCCCATAAGGGATGGGAGGAGGAGATAGGGAGCTGGGGATGGCCATGTATACACTGCTATATTTAAAATAGATAGGCAACAAGGACCTACTGTATAGCACGCAGAACTCTGCTCAATGTTACACGGCAGCCCGGATGGGACGGCACTTTGGTGGAGAATGGTTACATGTATATGTATGGCTGAGTCCCTTTGCTGTTCTCCTGGGACTGTTGCGAAAGTGTTAATCAGTTATATCCCAAAACAAAATTAAAAGTTTAAAAATAAATGAATAGATAAAGATTTTCCTGTAAGAGTGGATACAGGCATGTGTATATACATGGCTGAGCCCCTTTGCTGTCCACCTGAAACTATCACAGTATTGTTAATCAACTATGCTCAAATATAAAATTGAAAGTTTAAAAAAAGTTGATGTACAGAAAATGTTTATGGTAAAATGACAAAATAAGAATATAAAATTTAATATTGTATCAATATAGTAGCTACAATTTATGTAGAATGAATTGTCTGTTTCAACAACATAAGAAAATATGCAAAAATATTTCTACTAGGGTATTGAGATTGTGACATTATTGTTATTATTATTAATTTACTTGGGATCTTACTTCTCCAAACCAGGAGTTGAACCCATCCACCCCAGAATGGAAGTGCAGAGTCTTGACCACTGGACAGCCAGGGAGGTCCCCAGATTGTGACTTCCTTAAATAAAAAGTGCTTCCTTAAAAAAAAAAAAAAAAGGTCTCCCATAGTTTACTTACCCTTGGTTGCATTTTCCTACATGTTCCTGTTGAAGGTGATGAAGTGAATTGTTCACAATCTGTTTTCAGGAACTCCTCAGAACACCTAATGCACTCACTTAACAAATACTGGTTGATCACTAGTAATCGAGGCGTTCGTCTAGTTGCTGAGGGTACAGCAGAGTAGAAAGAAAATAATACCTCTGCCATTAAAGAGTTTGTAGTCCTGCAGAGGGAATCAAAAAATAATCAGGCAAGTGAGGAAATACATAATCATTTCAGATTCTTCAAAGTGCAGGACCTGCAATGAACAGTGTTCTATGCTAGAGAGTGGTGAATAACAGATGGGTCCCGTTTTTAGATCTGTAAGTGAGACAAGCCCCCTCTAGAAAGGCAAACTTGTACCTGAGATGTAAAAAAGTATAAATCAATATGTCAGGCAAAAACCAAAGGAAGAAGACTTGATGCAAATGGTACAAGTTGCAAAGGACAAGTGGATTCGGCTAAAATTGAGTGTCAGGGCAGAGGTTGGCAGAGGTCTGGAACACTAAGGATGAACAGGTAGAAAGGGGCTGGATCCCTTAGGACTTCTCCATAACAAGAACTATAATGAGAAAATATTTTTAGCAGGTAGATAACCACCAGCATGTTCCCATGATTTGCTGAAAACAATACCTCAAATCTATGTTCCTACAGCCAGATTCAGCTGACCCCCTCTTCATATGGTTCTGGCTTCAATTCTCCTGCAGAGTTCCCAGCAAAATCAACAAAAGAGGCATAAAAAGGAGAGGAACTGTCAGATATCTGCATTCTTTTCCACTTAAGTTGCTTAAATCAGCGTGTCCAATGTGGCCAAACATCTCTAAAACAGCATTATTTTTCAGTGCTGAATATCATAGAGCATCTCCTTAACCTTGACCAACTTGGACCGCTTCAGGGTATCTGTTATTGGAGAATCTTGTCAATGATAATAAGAAAAAAAAGGCTGTTTAATTAGGAGGGAAGAAGCCAGCATTTGCAGTGATGATAAAGTAATCCAATAAAAGTTCATGATGACCACAATAGGAAATGGCTGTCCCCAAGTGCTACCCATGCTAAGTATTGCTATTGCAAGCTGCCTAGGAACCACTGAGCAAGTGAAACACACCTCTGCTGGACCCCTGGAGGAAGAACCAGCTACAAAGAGGAGTAGAGTAAGCTTGCAAGAAGAATACTTTGAAATTTTATTGTAATTTCTATCTGCAGATACTTCCCAGATGATGAAAGTGAAAATACAGTAATGGAGTTAACACAGAAAGTGAGTTTGGACTTTGGAGTCAAGGAGAACCATACTTACATCTTCATGCCTCCCTCACTTATAGCAATGTGACCTTCTCACCTTATATTGTTCCTCATCCCAGCAACCACTGAGTGAAGTTGCTCAGTCGCATTCAACTCTTTGCAACCCCATGGACTGTAGCCTACCAGGCTCCTCCATCCATGGAATTTTCCGGGCAAGAGTACTGGAGTGGGTTGCCATTTCCTTCTCCAGGGGATCTTCCCAGTCCAGGGATCAAACCCAGGTCTTCCGCATTACAGGCAGACACTTTACCATTTGAGTCACCAGGGAAGCCCCATCTCAGCAAAGGCACCTCTGTTTTCCTAGGTGCTTGTTGTCATCCTCAGTGCTTCTCTACATTCCACAGCAATCTGTCAGTAAATCCTATAAGGGTGTACCTATAAAATATACATAGACACCAACATTGCATCACCTCCACTGCTGCTACCCTAGCCCGAGCCATCAGCATCTCCTGCTGGATTTGTGAAACTGAGTTCTAACTGATTTCCCTCCCAGGCTTTTCTGGGCACTGCAACTAGAACCACCTGTTAAAAAGGAGGACAGGGAGGTGTAAATTAATTCACCTGCTACTTTGAGCATGGGCTGGACTTACTGACTCAATTCCAAAAAATAGAGTAGGGAAATAGACACATCATATCTTTACAGTTTAAGGCGGAAGACACCACCTTAAACAAGGATCAAAGTTTGTGTCACCAAGTCAGAAGTCACATAGATGTCACCTACACACTGATACGTCATGATGTGAAGGGCGCTTTGCCTCTGTGACACTCTTCCCCCAAAGTCACAATCCCAGAGACAAACTGGACAATGCCAAGCTGAAGGATGTTCTACAAAAAATATGACCAATTCTCTTCAAGACTCTCAAGGTCATGAGAGACAAGATAAGTCTGAGAAACTGTCACAGGTTAGGGAAGACTAAGGGGACTTGATGACTAAATGCAACATGAATCCTGGAATGAATCCTGGAACAGAAGAACATTCATGGGAGAACCTAGTTCAAGTCTGTCATTTATGGAGTGATAGGGTACCAATATTAATGTCTTGGTCTTGACAAATGTATCATTGTTAGGTAAGATGTGAACATCAGAGGAACTAGGAGAATGGTATATGGGAACGCTGTGTGCTAGCTTTGCAACTTTTCTATAAATTTTTAATTATTTTTGGTGCATTTGTAGAGACATGGATGGACTAGAGTCTGTCATCCAGAGTGAAGTAAGTCAGAAAGAGAAAAACAAATATTGCATATTAACGCATATATGTAGAATCTAGAAAAATGGTACAGATGAACCTATTTTCAGGGCAGGGGGGTAGAAACACAGGTGCAGAGAATGGACATGTGAACACGGAGGGTGAGGATAAAGAAAAGGGTGGGATGAACTGAGAGTTAGAATTGACATCTATACACTACCACGTGTAAAATAGATAGCTAGAGATCTGCTGTATAGTACAAGGAGCTCAGCTCAGCTCGGTGCTCTGTGATGACCCAGAGGGCTGGGATCGGGGGTGGGGCATTGGAGGAAGGTCCAAGAGGGAGGGGACATATGTACACATATAGCTGATTCACTTCGTTGTACAGTAGAAACTAACACAACTTTTGTAAAGCAACTTGTCAGTGAAGTGAAGTCACTTAGTCGTGTCTGACTCTTTGCAACTGCATGGACTGTAGTCTACCAGGCTCCTCGGTCCACGGGATTTTCCAGGCAAGGGTACTGGAATGGGTTGCCATTTCCTTCTCCAGGGGATCTTCCTGACCCAGGGATTGAACCCAGGTCTCCCGTATTGTAGGCAGACGCTTTACCCTCTGAGCCAACAGGGAAGCCACTATCCCCAATAAGGAAATTAATATTAAAAAAAGGAAAGGAAGCCAAATCATATTTCTCCACTCAACCCTTCAAAAGACTTCCTACCTTACTTACTGATTTATCTGACCCTCTTTCTGATCTCATGAGTTCATTCTCATCACACTGGCCCCTGGATGCTCTTCAAACATTCTTGACATACTCCCAACTTTGGGACATTTTCCACTTCCTGAAGTGTTCTTCCTCCAGCTGTTTGCATAGCTGGTTGCCTTAGTTTCTTTAGGTTTCTAGTCAAATATCACCTTCTTAGTTGGGCCTTTCCTGATCACTCACCTAACATAACAATATCCCTGACACTTTCTAACCTGCATTTCTGCATTATTTTTCTCCTTATTACATGTATCATACTATATGTTTTATTTATTTTGTCTGTCCTTTGCCTCTCTTGCTAAAATGAAAGCTCGAAGAGGGAGATTTCTGACTGTTGTATTAAAGACTATATACCCAATTTCAGCCCAGGATCTTCCTATGAATCACGTTATGATACTCCATAAAAATTTCTCTAAGAATTAAAATGACTTTGGGGATTCACTTAACTCTGAATCTGTTTTCACATATCTAAAATTAGGATAATAGAATGACAACTCCTGAATAATAGGTTTCTTGTAAAGTTTAAATGTGATAGAGAATGTAGGGTTTTGTAAAATGCTTAACACAGATAATGGGTTTCCCCAGGTGGCTCAGTGGGTAAAGAGTGCCTGCAACGCAGGAGATGCGAGAGACTCGGGTTCAGTCCCTGGGTTGGGAGGATCCCCTGGAGGAGGGCATGGCAACCCATTCCCAGTATTCTTGCCTGGAGAATCCCATGGTCAGAGGACGCTGGTGGGCTACAGTCCATGGGGTTACAAAGAGTAGAACACAACTGAAGTTACTGAGCACACACAGCCCAGAAAATATCTAAGAAATTATCTATTATCACTGCTACATTTCCATTACTACTATTACTCCTATCGTCAATTACTATTTTCATGTTGATTGTTCCCAAGCACACTAAATTAGAATTGTTCTGGATGATTGTAACAACCTGTGTTTAACCCCTAATGCATGGGATTCCCAGGAGGCTCAGGGGTAAAAAAATCCATCTGCCGATGCAGGAAGTACAAGACACGCTGGTCTGATCCTTGGGTCGGGAAGATACCGTGGAGAAGAAATGGCAATCCACTCCAGTATTCTTGCCTGGGAAATTCCATGGAGAGAGGAGCCTGGTGGGCTACCGTCCATGCAGTCACAAAAGAATCAGGACATGACTCAGCAACTAAACAACAACCCCTAAGGCACGCAGGTCCCCTCCTTTGGGAAGAATCCATAGGTCCTTCCCCCCTTAAAATAAACGGTTTTTTCTGCCTATTTCTCTGAAAAAAGTCTAGTTTTTTGTTTCCTCGCTTGCCTGTTTTATTTTTTTTTTTTTTAACGTAGACGAAAAGACTGAGAAACACGTTTAAGTCCAAACCTTAGGTTTTACTTTGGGTCTGAAAAGAACTGGAGTCATTCTTCAGAGGGTCTCCTCACCTAGGAAATCTCTGAGCTCCTTTGCAAAGTGGCAATAAGGATACCCACTCTGATTTCTGACAATGAGCTCAAATTAGTTTGTGTCTTCGCATACCTATTTCACACGTAACTGTATATTAGGTGCTTTCTAGCATGATATGCGGAAAAGGCAATGGCACCCGACTCCAGTCCTCTTGCCTGGAAAATCCCATGGATGGAGGAGCCTGGTAGGCTTCAGTCCATGGGGTCGCTAAGAGTCGGACACGACTGAGCGACTTCACTTTCACTTTTCACTTTCATGCACTGGAGAAGGAAATAGCAACCCACTCCAGTGTTCTTGCCTGGAGAGTCCCAGGGAAGGCGAAACCTGGTGGGCTGCCGTCTATGGGTTCGCACAGAGTCGAACACAACTGAAGCGACTTAGCAGCAGCAGCAGCATGATGTGGCTTAATTCCAGTTTAGGGTGATATATGGGTTAAAAAGAAAGTAAATTCCATGCTATCATACAAATAAGATATGACACAGACTGTATGCCTTTGTCTGGAGAAAACACAAAAGAGGAAAACATCAGCATAAGAGTCAGAAAGCCTTTGCGTCTGTGAACTGCTTTTAGGTCTTTGGAAGAGTCATGTGTGTAATGATGTGTTTGATCTCTTCTTTTAGCCCTTGATAATGAGGATAATGGTAAAAAAAAAAAAAAGGCTTATTATTAGTAGTATTCTTTTTATTAAAGGCCAGGAGGGTAGATAAAATGCATCATCATAGGATATTTGTTATTAGTTGCAAATGATTATAGTATTCTTTTATTATCTTTATTATTATTAATAGTAGTTATTACTATTTTCTCATTAAAAACTCTAGACCCTGGATGAAGCACACTGCGTGCCTTGCTCTCATTTAATACTTACAACAAGGTTATATGACAGGGACTATTGCTATTCTCATTTTTAAGATTAAGAAAGTAAAGTTTAGCTAGGTGAAGGAACATACCCAAGGGAGCTTCTAAGAGACGGGAGAAGTGAAACTAAGACCCTGGATCTACTAGGCTCCAAAGTCTGCACTCCATCTCTTCCCCTGTGTTGGAAGGTCCAAAGTGGAGACCAAGTGCTCGGAGCACAACTATTTATACATGCTAATTGGAATTAGGTTTATATTTATTCTGCTGAGGTCACAAATCTTATTGTTCAGGCACACATGTCAAGTCTGATCAGGAACAACCGGAGCCTGGAATTGAATTTCTTCTGCTCTTTTGCCCTCAACAGCTTGCAGGTTAAAGCTAAACGTATGTGTTATCCATCTTTGCAGCTGGGCTCCAGGAACGTTTATTGGCCGTAAAGTTAAACAGCACAGGAGAGATTCTTGTCCAAATCAGACTCTTTTGTCTTCTGTTGTCAGACTCATGGTGACATTCAGGGGAAATGCGCACCAAGCAAGTTGGAGATCTCTTTCCAGGATCTCTGCAAAGGAACAGAGAGCTCTAGATAGGAGCATGGTCTTGTAACTTTGATAGTCATTTTCTTTTCTGGAAGAAGAAATTGAGAAACTTGGTGAAATTAATCTGTTGATAGACAACAGACACAATCAGATTTATATTGTATTAAATGAATGTGGATCCAGAGTTTCCAGCTCTCCCCTGCAGGATGGAAATGTTGGTTCACGGCTTGAAGTGCTAGGTGATTGATAGCATGGGCCCAAACAGGCCTCCTCGGTCAGGGTCAAGAGCGAATTACAGCAGTAGAGCTCAAGGCCAGTAACAGTCAGTCCGTAGACCCAGACCCTCCAGCCCATGCTGGGCCCTGCATATTGTGAATATTGATTTCACATTGGTGAATTTTATCCTGCAAGCCTAAAGAGAAGGCAAGAATGAAGGAGAAACCATAATAACAGGAACAACAGAAATTATCAGTTTTGTTCAGTTCAGTTTCTCAGTTGTGTCCGACTCTTTGTGACCCCATGGACTGCAGCACGCCAGGCCTCCCTGTCCATCACCAACTCCCAGAGTTTACTCAGATTCATGTGCATCGAGTTGGTGATGCCATCCAGCCATCTCATCCTCTGTCATTCCCTTCTACTCTTGCCTTCAATCTTTCCCAGCATCAGGGTCTTTTCCAATGAGTCACTTCTTCGCATCAAGTAGCCAAAGTATTGGAGTTTCAGCTCCAACATCAGTCCTTCCAATGAATATTCAGGACTGATTTCCTTTAGTATGGACTGGTTGGATCTTCTTGCCAAGGGACTCTCAAGAGCCTTGTGCAACACCACAATTCAAAAGCATAGCCTTGACTAGAAGGACTTTTGTTGGCAAAGTCATGTCTCTGCTTTTCAATATGCTGTCTAGGTTGGTCATAGCTTTTCTTCCTAGGAGCAAGCGTCTTTTAATTTCATGGCTGCAGTCACCATGTGCAGTGATTTTGGAGCCCCTCAAAAATGAAGTTTGTCACTGTTTCCACTGGGCATTCAACATACCATTATATGTAATAAGGATGACAAAGAGAACTACTCTTAACTAGTTTCTATCTTTTTGATCAAGGTTAATTATTTAAAAACTATAGAGGTTCTGTATGAAATAGATAACTAATAAGAACCTACTGTATAAAACAGGGAACTCTACTCCATGCTCTCTGGTGACCTAAATGAGAGGGAAATCTAAAAAAGAAGGGATATATGTATATGTGTGTGCATGCTAAGTTGATTCAGTCATGTCTGACTCTGCAACCCTGTGGACTATAGCCCGTGAGACCCTTCTGTCCAGGAGATTCTCCAGGCAAGAATACTAGAGTGGCTTGCCATGCCCTTCTCCAGGGGATCTTCCTGAACCAGCGATGGAACCTGGGTCTCTTACACCTTCTGCCCTGACAGGCAGATTCTTTACCACTAGCACCACCCAGGAAGCCCATTTTTGTGTATACATATAGCTGATTCACTTTGTTGTATAGCAGAAACTAACTCAATATTGTAAGGCAGCTAAACTCCAATAAAAATTAAAAAAAAAACTATAGAGGGTATGGAAAGTAAACAACATCACTGAGAAGGAATCATACCCCAAGCTAGAAGAATGCCTCATAACAGGATGTCAGTTTCCTCCCATCCCAGAGGAAACTACTAGGGGTGGATGAGGTCGGAGATGCTGTTGGACCTCTGTTCACAGAGAACTCAGGCAGCAGCCTCGTGTTGCATGATTATTCCCTTAAGGTTTGTCCCAATTCTCAGTATGAAAAATAAAGACCTGGAATTGTTGCTTCATTTATCCATTTCAAGAAATAATATGGCATTGGAGAATGAACAAGTAGAGATGAGAACAGAGGGTATCTTTGCTGTTTCCCAGGAATCATCCCCCTTTTTCATAGCACAACCTGTCCCAGTCCAGCCATTGTTTTCTTCATGGCTGTGGTGGATTATTCTAAAATGGGGATAAGACCACTATATAGATGCAGTCAAACATCTTGCTCAGATGAAGAGATACTACCTCATTCCACCCTTTGTCTGATCAGACTCAATGTGAGTGCTTTTTTTTTTTTCCAGTGCTCCATTTTTTTTTTAATAAATGGTTTTGCAAAAGTTATCTTTTGTCTAATTTGAAGTTGAGACAAAGTTGAAAGTCAAACAAATCTAAAGTATTGAGAAAAAATTTCAGGAAGATATGACATGTTTGTAAAATAAAATCATGAATTAAAAAGCAACCATCAAGCTAAGAAAAATATTTACAAGAAATACAACAGGAAAAGGGCTGATATTACTAATATGTAAAGTCTTCTTACAAGTTGATAAAAATATAAAACTCCAATAAATACAAAGTATACAATTCACAAATGAAAAAAGGTAGCAAAATGTTTAAATATGTTCAACCCTACCAACAAACTAGTGAAAATAGCAACAACTCTATTTACCTGTTAAAATAGCAAATTTCAGCAAGCTAGTTGTTAGCAGAGAGGAAGGGGTGGGAGGAAGAGCAAAATAATTGGAAGGGATTCAGAGATACAAACAGTTATGTATAAAGTAAGAAAGTTACAAAGTTGTAATGGGGGCTGAAACTCCTGTACTTTGGCCACCTCATGCAAAGAGTTGACTCATTGGAAAAGACCCTGATGCTGGGAGGGACTAGGGGCAGGAGGAGAAGGGGACAGAGGATGAGATGGCTGGATGGCATCACCGACTCAATGGACATGAGTCTGGGTGAACTCCGGGAGTTGGTGATGGACAGGGAGGCCTGGTGTGCTGCGATTCATGGGGTCACAAAGAGTCAGACACGACTGAGCAACTGAAATGAACTGAACTGAACTGAATGGGAATATGGTCAATATTTTATAATAATTCTGGATGGAGTGTAATCTATATAAATATAGAATCACTACATTGTACACTTGAAACTAATGTAATATTGTGAGTTCACTACACTTAAATTTTTTAAAAAATAAAAAATTTTAAAAATAGATAAAATAGCAAACCTCAAAGGAATGTTGATGCTTAATTTTAGGGTTAAACTTATTTTTTAATTAATTTGTTTATTTTAATTGGAGGATAGTTACTTTATAATATTGTGATGGTTTTTGCCATACATCAACATGAATCAACCACGGGTGTACACACGTCCCCCGATCCTGAACCCCCCTCCCTTTTGCAATCCCTATCAGTAGCCTTAAAACATTTTACTCGTACCTTTGACACAGTTTCAATCTCTAGGAATCCTTCTTAAAGATGTTAAAAAAAAAAAACAGACCAAAATTTGCATGCCAAGATGCTCTTCTCAGCACTAAATGTGTAAGCAAAGAAGAGGAGAAAGAGAAAGATAGGAAAGAGAGGGAAGAAGAGGATAAGGAGACAGAGAGGGAGGCAGAGATGGGAAAACAGGAGGAGACTGTGGAAGAGGAAGAAGACAGAGAAATGGGAGAGAAGGTGAAGGAAAACAAGAAACCAACAACTCAGATTCAGGAGGACAGCCAATTCGTTATCAAACATTCCTTAAATGGAACTTTATATGACTACAAACCCAAAGCCTTAAAATATGTTAAATGACATGAAAAAATGCTGTGAAAAAGAGCTATTTAAATCCTAGTGCCAAACTTCACATTCATCTATATTACCCATCACTGTACTAATATCAGTTAGAAAAGTTGGGATTTAACAATGATACATAAGAAACACACAAAACAATATATTCCCTCTACTAGGTTGTGGGCAACTTTGCAAGTTCAGTGCCACAACTTTTCAGCACATTTCTGGAGTACTTGGGAAGCATTAGTAAATGTGTATAGAATAAATGAATTAGAATGTGGCCTAGCCCAAGTTCCTTAGATGACAGAACCCGAGACAAAGTTTAAGTACTGTTGCTTTTATGGCAACATTGACCAGCTAGATTGAGGAAAGTGGGAATGTGAGGCAAGAAAAGAGGAAAAGCACCTAAATGTTGTGTTTTTCATGCTGCTCATAGCTTTGCAAGAAAACTTAGTTGATTTTTCATTCACAGAGAATACCTCTGAATTTTAGACTGAATGCACCTCACAATAGTCCATCAGGAGAAGGGGAAAAATTCTACTGCTTCCATCTATCTCCTCTTACCATAAAGTCATTGGTCAAATTTTATCCCATGGGATGTTAACAACCTCAGGTATCTGTCTGGGACTGCTGGCTGTTCAACCAGCCACTGGAACAGCCAGAACTTATGCCCACGTCCAAAGAGATCAGTTGAACTAGAGACTCTGTTGCTCCACTTGGGTTGAGTCTGGGTACGGGAGGGGCTGAATCTTTAGCCATAGTGAGAACAATGGGGACAGTGCTGGAGACCAGCCTAAATTGGGAGAGGCAGAGACAGCTAGAAATGTCAGGAGATGATCAATAATATCCCAGCAAGATAGAACAAATGGCAGAGGGACCAGGAGCAAAACTGGAAAAGTATATAACTTGAGTATAATTTGTGTCACTATTTTGATGTCACAAATCTAATGTATTTAACTGCACTAGTAGAAATTCTGTGTCCTGGACAAATCAGGTAATCACTCCTCTGTGACTCACTAAACTTACACCATAGATGGAGCTCTGTGTTCAGTTCTATCATCCTAATATAAGGGGGATGATGATCACAGGACAAGAACATGAAAAGATAAAGATAGTCATAATGAGAAATAGTTTGGAAAACATGCTATTTGAAGAACTGCTGAAGGCTCTGTGATAATGACTGAAGAAAGAGGAAGAAGAAGGGGAGGGGTAAGAGGGAAGGAGGGAGGACAAGAAGAATTAAAGATCTCTAAAATCTTATTAGGACTTCCCAGGTGGTGCAGTGGTAAAGAATCCTCCATGGTGCAGGAGGCACAAGAGATGTGGGTTTGATCCCAGAGTCAGGAAGACCCCCTGGATTAGGAAATGGCAACCCACTCCAATATTCTTGCCTGGGAAATTCCATGGACAGAGGAGCCTGGTTGGCTACAAAGCGTCCATGTGGTCAAAGAGAATTGGGCATGACTGAGTGAGTAAGCACACACCCAAATTCTTATTCACTGTTCTATTACAGGGTCCTTCAGATATTCAACTGAAAAGTCTGGTGCTGTGAATCTAAAGACTGGCTAAATAAATATAACTGAAACGATGCACCATTTGACAAACATCTTCCCATTTCCCTCCACTTCCCAGACCCTGGAAACCACCATTCTACTCTTTGTTTTTATGAGTTCAGTTTTTGAGGGACTTCCCTTGTGGTCCAGTGGTTAAGACTCCATGCTACCACTGCAGGGAGTGCAGGATCCATCCCTGGTCAGAAAACTAGGATCCACCATCCCACCATGTGGCCAAAAAAATAGAGCAAGGGAGAGAGACTGGTGTATGAGTTCAGCTTTTGAGATGATGGTTAATCAGTGTGACTATAGCAATCATTTCACAATATATACAAACAGTAAAACATCACATTGTATACTTTATTCTTTTTTTGTAAATAAAGCTGGAAAAAATACAAATAGTATCATCAAAATATGTCTCTTATTCAAAGATGCTAATTACATTTTTTAAATTATTCTTGTTGTCCATTATTTAGCAAGTTATCTCTGACAACATATACTGATATTTGCAGAAAGAAAATACCAGTGGTAAGGTAATGAAAATAAAAACAATGATAATATGATTGTTTTGCACCCTTATAGTATACTAGAGGTACAAAGGATATTTATATCCTATATTTTTTGGTTTTCACAACAGTCCTATCTTAAGAAAAACTGAATCTTGGGATGACATGAAAAGAAGAACGATTCTGGATTATGAGGATAGCAAAAAGACCACAGCCTCAAGAATGAGAAAAGTAGAGTAATTACTTGCTTTGTGCTGAGCTTAGAGGCAGTGATTTCTTGATTCTTGGGTTAAGGGTGAGAACCTTAAATCATCCATTTCCTGTCCTGCCCTCACAGGCTGTCAACTGCAATGCCCTTGTTGAACTCCAGCTAGTCATTTCATATGCTTCTAGGGGCCATCAGTCATCTTTGATAGGACCATTTCTACAGTTTCATTCGGGCACTGGTCATTCCTCCATCTCAACCATTTTTCTGGCCCTATCAACACTGGACGGTTCCTCTCTCCATGGCTGATCTCCAGAGTTTAACATCTTATTCACTTCTTGTCTAATGCTTTGGGGTAGGTTTTTCCAAATCTGCTTTATCCCAGATTCATGAGGTGTGATGTTGCCAGCCTGGCTTTAAACTTGAATTTCCTCAAACTGAGTCAATTACCTTTGTTTTTTTTTTTTTTTTTTTTTTTTTTGATGTGACCATGTGGTTACAAAGACTGAAGATCATTTAGCCCACCATGATTAAAATTTCACAAGACATACGGTCTCCAACATACTATGTGCTCCGCTCAACTGAAAATTAATTATTTTAAAATTCTATTCTCTCGGACTTCCCTGACAGTCCAATAGTTGGGACTTTGCCTTGCAATTCAGGGGATGCAGGTTTGTTCCCTGGTTGGAAAGCTAAGATCTCACATGCCTCTGGGCCAAAAAACCAAAACATAAAACAGTGCCAACATTGTAACAAATTTGGTAAAGACTTTTATAATGGTCCACATAGAAAAAAACATAAAACTCTATTATGCCACTACTCAAACCAAACCTCTTACAGGACCTCATCCCTGCAAAATTACCATCCCAAATCCTGGATCTAGGAGTCCAAGCCTTCCACAAATTTGATCCCAGGCTTCCTTACTCCTGCTTTTTTATCTGTGGCTTCCACATCACCCAGACTCCTCACGATATCATTAGATTCGGCCTTCCACCTCTGTGCCTTTATTTGTGCCTTCCTCTTTCCTAAGATGCTACCTTCTTCCCAGCCTTGTAAATTCTACTGATCTTTCAAATATCATTGAGTCAAACCTCTTCCAGGCAGCCCCCTTTGATTTATTCACCCCACAGTGGCGTCTCCCTCTTCAGAGTTGTTATAGTATTTATTGAGACAGGGAGATATGAATATAAAATTATCAAGTTCTGCTTTGTTTTGTAAAATAACTTTTTATGTGTAGATATATTTCATTTTTGTCCACTAGATTAACTATGTGTTTCTTTATAATCTTTATAAACTCTAGGTTATACTCCTATAATTAACTATATGCTTCCTTATAATCTTTATAAACTCATAAACATATTTTTATGTGTTACATGGGGTTAAATTTAGAATTACTCAGGTGTTTCTTATCATTTACTATGCCAAAGTCTTATCGATCTATCTATATACATATATATATACAAATTATATTTTAAAAGCAGAGTAATGGAGATCTTCAGGAATAAGAGAGAGAACAAAATTCCTGGCCTGAAATAATTATTCACCAAATAAGCTAGGACTCAATTATTTCCTCTATATCATGTAATTTAATTTAACCTCTACCCTAAGCATTAGATTTAAGTATTAACTTCTTTAAGCCCCAGTTTTCCCATCTGTAAAATAAAGATAAGCATCCACCATTATACAACAAGTATATAATGGGGCAAAGATTTCAGCCAACTTCCATTTGAAAACTCTCTGCTCTTTCCATTAGGCCATGCTGCCTCCCATGGGAATTAGCAAACCTAAATTCTAAATTTGCCTTTGGCCACTGACTTTCTGGGTAACCTGGGTCAGTTTACTTCAAATCCATGACCCTCAGTTCTTGAGTTTTAAAATAAAGAATGCTAGACTACAACAATGACTTTAAAAAGTTTTTTTTTTTAATATGGCCAACAGTAAGAAATAATAATTCAAATTGTAACACTGTATATACCTACATATATACAAATACATATTTATATGTATACAGTAAAAACATTTTTATTAACATTTGTTCTATGAATAAAATCTATTTTCTATTTTATTCTTTTTATCTCCATTCTGTTTCCCTTTTTAAAATGCTTGTTTACAACCCACTAAATTGTTTTCGCAAGCAGATCAGAACCCAACCCTAAAATAGAAGACTCTGACAGCCCTTTTTGCTGTGTAGTCTAGACTCTGACTTGCAGCTGAGTGAGAGCTTCAGGGTAGAAGCCAAGTCCAAGGACTCAACCTGTCGTCACCTACCTATAAAAGCGCAGGTCAGCAAACTGACAGAGACTCGGGCCATGAGCTTTTATGGAAGTTCAACTATCAACATATCCTGTGAACTAGGGCATACTTCCTGCATCTAAACCTTTACCCATAAATTGAGAAGAGGGAAAACTCTCACTGACCTCACAGAATTGCCACCAGGAAAACTCGGAATGTCTGCAGTGCCCTTTGGAAATGCCAGGTGACCCCTTTGGAAGTACCTCTTTCAGTGCAGCAGGAACTGTTCGATAGCAGAGACCGTCATAAAAGCCATATAGAAAAAAACACCATCTGCAGTGCATCAGTTGCTGACCTCTGGGTCTTTGACAAAATCTGGCCAGATGTTTCTGTAGTACACTGGTTCTCAAAAATACACGAATCCTTTATACTAATTTGACAGGGGGGCGGGGGGGCGGGGGGAGAGAGAGAGAAGGAAGGAGAGATGATCCCTATTTCAGAAACCATGCACAGCATCTTATTAAAAATATACTCTTCAATCTATTATGAATTTTGAAGATCATTCTAATATTTCACAGGAAAACAGATGAGTAATTTCTTCAGTTTAGTGCAGTTCACTGGTTCCAGAAGTGGGCTATAATAGAAGGTAAAATTTCCTATTATGGATGGTGCTCAAGCAAAAGCTGGGTGACAATTTGGATAAGGACACAACTGAAGCGACTTAGCAGCAGCAGCAGCAGCAGCAGCAGCAGTAGAGAGCATTGAAGCTTACAGCGGTGAGGGATTAGGTGTCCTTTAAGGCCACTGATTCGTTTGGCTGAAATGTATTTAGCATCATCAATCATGCCAACTACAAAAATGGCTCCAGTTATTCCCCTTTCTACATTGGTATCCCTGGCCATGGGTGCTATGCCATATGACTTTGCATCCATTCCCATCAAAGAATTAACGCTTTCCCCTTCCCACCTCCTCGAACCTGGGTTTATTTGTGAGACTGACTTTGGCCAACGGCATATGGTAGATGCAACCGTGTGCCACTTCTGAACCCAGATTCGAGAATCCTTCTTCTTTGGCAACCCTGACCAGCTACTATGCAAAAGAACTTGGACCAGCCTGGATGATGAATGATAATCACCCCCATCACACCAACCAATCATCAACCAACCACAGGACATGAAAGTGAGACCACTCTAGACCAGCCAGCCTATCCCCTTCTGACAACTGACTGACCACAAACACATGGACACAACTCACTGAGATCAGTAGAACTTTATCTAACAGAACCAACAGACTCCATAGAGTTATGTACAGCTTTTGAGCCCTGATCACCTTTAATATAACTGTACTGAGGCAACAAGAATGTTTCTAGTGTATATTAAAGTGCATTTTCCAGTTGTCATGGATTTGTATCCTCCACAGCCCGACCCCCAACCAAAATCATGACATTCTATGGAGCAAGAGAGAGAAAAGTTCCCAATAATGGGTGGGGGATTTCAGTGTAATACAGGAGGTTAATCCGCTAACAATGAGGATTTTAAGGTCTTCATTCTCTGAGGAAGACTACATGCAGGCCACATGGCCCCTGAGAGGGTGTAGGATTTGGAGTCCTGCGGTTTTGAGCCTCTCAACAGGTTATAAAAGTGTTCTTCGTACCAGAGGGGCCTCCTGCTGGCTGGAGAGTTGAATTTAATAACTGTAGCATCCCTCTTCATCTCAGGGCATGAATTTCAGTCATTTTCCTTTGACCTTATAAAAGCTGGGAAAGGACAGGAGACAAAGAAGCTTGGTGGTAGTTTTGTTGTTGTTGTTGTTGTTCTTTGCCAAGATCCAGAATCTCTAAAAGCCAATTTTATTAAAGACTAAGATCAGCTAGGTAGTATTAAGGCTGGGAAACCATCCCCAAGCCCACCACCCACCCTCTGCCACACATATCCTCAACATTTCACCCTGAATCCTATCCCACAAGCAATCAAGAAGAGTCTTGAATGAATTGAGCCAGAGAAGGCAGAAATTATAAATACAATTGAATCTCGAACAATATGAGTTTGAACTGCATGGATCCACTTATGCAAGGAATTTTTCAATAAGTATATTGGATTTTTTTGAGATTTGCAATAATTTGAAAAAACTTGCAGATAAACTACATAGCTTAGAAATATAAAGATAAATCAAGAAAAAATTTGGTATGTCAGTATGAACATATAGATATTCATAACATACAAACTGTGTTAATTGACTGTTTATGTTATGAGTAAGGCTTCTGGTCAATAGTAGGCTATTAGTAGTTAAGTTTAAGGGGAAGTCAAAAGTTTTACATAAATTTTCTACTGCATGAGTGATCAGATCCCCTAACCTCCATGTCATTCAAGGGTTAATTGTACTTATCGTTTTAAACCTTTGAGTTCTGGGGATTTGGATAGACAGCAATAGCTACCCAGTCAGATTCTGCAATACATAACATGGAACAAGATGGGTGACCTTAAAAGTTCTTGCCTACCCTAAGAGTAAGTGATTCTTTTTAAAAAATTAATTAATTGATTTTAATTGGAGGCTAATAACTTTACAATATTGTGGTGGTTTTTGCCATACATTGACATGAATCAGCCGTGGGTGCACATGTGTCCCCATGATCCTGAACCCCCTTCCCACTTCCCTCCCCACCCCATCCCTCTGGGTTGTCCCAGAGGACCAGCTTTGAGTGCCCTGTTTCATGCACTGAACTTGCATTGGTCATCTGTTTTACATATGGTAATACACACGCTTCAGTGCTATTCTCTCAAATCATCCCATCCTCACTTTCTTCCACATAGCCCAAAAGTCTATTCTTTACATCTGTGTCTCTTTTGCTGTCTTGCATATAGGGTCATCGTTACCGTCTTTCTAAATTCCATACATGTGTGTTAGTATACTATATTGGTTTTTCTCTTCCTGAGTTACTTCATTCTGTAGAATAAGCTCCAGTTTCATCCACCTCATTAGATCTGACTCAAATGCATTCTTTTTTATAGCTGAGTAATATTCCATTTTGTATATGTACCACAACTTCCTTATCCATTCATCAGCCAGTGGATATCTAGGTTGCTTCCATGTCCTAGCTATTGTAAACAGTGCTGCAGTGAAAATTGGGCTACATATGTCTCTTTCAACTCTGCTTTCCTCATTGTATATGCCCAGCAATGGGATTGCTGGGTCATATGACAGTTTTATTTCCAGTTTTTTAAGGAATTTTCACACTGTTCTCCATAGTGGTTGTACTAGTGTGCATTCCCACCAACAGTGTAAGAGGGTTCCCTTTTCTCCACACCCTCTCCAGAATTTATTGTTTGTAAATGCTGTATTGTTGGCAAATGTATTATTTGATGGCAGCCATCTGTTGATCAGTGTCAGATGGTACCTCATTTTGGTTTTGATTTGCATTTCTCTGTGGTCATGTATGGATGTGAGAGTTGGACTGTGAAGAAGGCTGAGCACCAAAGAATTGATGCTTTTGAACTGTGGTGTTGGAGAAGACTCTTGAGAGTCCCTTGGACTGCAAGGAGATCCAACCAGTCCATTCTAAAGGAGATCAGTCTTGGGTGTTCCTTGGAAGGAATGGTGCTAAAGCTGAAACTCCAGTACTTTGGCCACCTCATGTGAAGAGTTGACTCACTGGAAAAGACTCTGATGCTGGGAGGGATTGGGGGCAGGAGGAGAAGGGGACGACAGAGGATGAGATGGCTGGATAGCATCACCAACTCGATGGACATGAGTTTGACTGAACACCGGGAGTTGGTGATGGACAGAGAGGCCTGGCATGCTGCGATTCATGGGGTCGCAAAGAGTTGGACACAACTGAGCAACTGAACTGAACTGAACTGAGCATCTTTTCATGTGTTTGTTAGCCATCTGTATGTCTTCTTTGGAGAAACCTCTGTTTAGTTCTTTGGCCCACTTTTTGATTGGGTCATTTATTTTTGTGGTATTGAGCTGCATGAGCTGCTTATATATTTTGGAGATTAATTCTTTGTCAATTGTTTCATTGGTCATTATTTTCTCCCATTCTGAAGGCTGCCTTTTCACCTGGCTTATAGTTTCTTTCATTGTGCAAGTTTTTCAGTTTAATTAGGTCCCAATTACTTATTTTTGTTTTTATTTCCATTAGAGTTAGTGATTCTTACAAAATCCCAGAATGTATCAACTTTTTTGAGTAAGTACCACCAATATCTCTGTATTTATATCTTTGTAATTTTTGAATAAACTAAACATCAGCTATGGCCTCAGTGGTATAGAATCCACCTTCCAAGTCAAGAGACATGTATTTGGTCCCAAGATCAGGAAGTTCCCCTAGAGAAGGAAATGGCAACCCATTCCAGTATTCTTGCCCGGGAAATGCCGTGGACAAAGGAGCTTTGTAGGTCCATGGGGTTGCAAAGAGTGGGGCACAACTGAGTGACGAAACAGCAACAATGGATAGACTAGTCATGAATTCTTCCTGCATAGCAATGAACATGAGCCCATGCTGTAGGGACCACTGCTCTGGATTGCTTCAGACTTTCTATGTTTCTTGGTTCCAGCACCCAGGAAAGGCACACTGCCATTCTCTCTCCCTCCTCCCCACAGACCAGCAGTCTGGGAATCACACAGCTCCTCAGAGCAGCCTTCCCATCCTGGATGGTCCTCTGGTACTTTCTAACACTGACTTTTCATGAAATGATGAGGAATCAAATCAATTCTCACTCCAATATAAAAGATTCCATCAGTGAGTCTCCTTGCTGTATCTAAATATGAAGATACACTTATTTTCAGGCAGGGAAAAAAAGAGAAAGAAATGGACATGATGGACAAATAAACTTTACACTTTAAGGGAATTCAAGTCCACTTGACATTTCTCATATGTTCTGCAAAGGACAGAGCTTGTATAATAAACTTATTACTACTCACCTTCCTGTCACTGCTTTTCATGAGTTTGGAAATCAGTCCACAATGACATTCTAAGTGTTGAAAGTGCAGTTTCAAGCAATATTTTACAATCAAAAGAACCCTAAGCTCTTGGATAAAAGGATGAGAAATCAAGAGCTATGGGAAAGACTAGCTGTTCATTCATTCAACAAATGATCATTAAGCATCAATGACATTCAAATACACTATAAGAGCCATTCACTACAGAGAACAAAGCTCTAGAAAGTGGAAAAAGGGACCTACCTAACTTTCATTCCTTATTCTAGGACAAGAGCTCTTAGGCAAGGAATATTTATATTACAGATCAAGAAAGAAGAAGGAAATATTTCCTTGGCTTAATAGAACCAGTCTTTGTTTACAAATAAAAATATTAATAATAACTGTTTAAATATCTGTACTGTATAATTGTATGGCAAACACTGCTCTGAGAAGCTATGTTATGAGACCTTGTTCTAAATGCTACTGGTGAATCACTCACGTGATCATGCCAATGAATGAATGAGGTGTGAGGCAGATCTTCATATCACACTTACATCATAGATAGGAAACTAGGGTGAGAAAAGATTAGTAAATTTCCCTTGCTCACTTTCTTGGTGAACTTATGAATGGAGCCAAGCAGCTTGACCCCAGAGCTTCTACTCTATACTCTAATGGCTACCACACACTGCCCTCATTCTAGGTGCACTTGACTTAAAGAGAGTTAAAGACGTGGAAAGAGGAGAAATGTATCTTTTCTATAGATCATAAAGAAGACGTTTAAGGCAGAAATTAATCCTCTTAGTCCTACCAGTAGAGATGTGATTGATTTTAAAGGGACATACAGAGTGAAGTAAGGCAGAAAAAGAAAAACAAATATTATATATTAATACATATATGTGGAATCTAGAAAAATGGCACAAATGAACGTATTTACAAAGCAAAAATAGAGGCACAGGCATAAGACCAAATATATGGATGCCAAGCGTGGTGGGATGGATTGGGAGGATGGCATTTGACATATGTACACTATGTGTGTGAAGTAGATGACTGGGGAGGGTCTGCAGTATAGCACAGGGTGGGGAAAAGAAGGTACCGTCTGCTTGTGGGATATATATTCAGTTCAGTTCAGTCGCTCAGTCGTGTTCGACTCTTTGCGACCCATGAATCGCAGCACACCAGGCCTCCCTGTCCATCACCAACTCCCAGAGTTCACTCAGACTCATGTCCATCGAGTCCATGATGCCATCCAGCCATCTCATCCTCTGTCATCCCCTTCTCCTCCTGCCCACAATCCCTCCCAGCATCAGAGTCTTTTCCAATGAGTCAACTCTTCACATAAGGTGGCCAAAGTACTGGAGTTTCAGCTTTAGCATCATTACTTCCAAAGAAATCCCAGGGCTGATCTCCTTCAGGATGGACTGGTTGGATCTCCTTGCAGTCCAAGGGACTCTCAAGAGTCTTCTCCAACACCACAGTTCAAAAGCATCAATTCTTCAGTGCTCAGCCTTCTTCACAGTCCAACTCTCACATCATACATGACCACAGGAAAAACCATAGCCTTGACTAGACGGACCTTTGTTGGCAATGTCTCTGCTTTTCAAAATGCTATCTAGATTGGTCATAACTTTTCTTCCAAGGAGTAAGGGACATATATTAAGTTAACATTAAAATTGCATTACAATGTACATTGCGCTCAGTCAGTCAATCATGTCCAACTCTTTGCAAACGTATGGACTGTAGCCCCCCCAGGGTCCTCTGTCCATGAAATTTCCCAGGCAAGTATACTGGAATGGGTTGCCATTTCCTTCTCCAGGGCCAATATACATTAGGTACAGAGAAATACTGTTTGATTCCACCTGTATGAGGCACCTAGAATAGTCAAATCCATAGAGTCAGAAAGTACATCAGTGGATGCCAGGGCCTGGGGGGTGGGGAGGACAAATGGAGAATCAGTGTTTAATGGGGGCAGGGTTTCAGTGCAGGAAGGTGAAAACTCTGGGAGATGAGCATTGTGCAACAATGTGAATGTATTTAGTACCAATGAACTTTACAGTTAAATATTATTAAAATAATGTGCTTTATATTTTTACTTTTACCACAATATTTTTTTAAAAATTGTTTTAGTCTACTGAAAAACCAGCAACAGCTTAGAGAAACAGATGCTTTTGATTCTTTACCCACAATTATATTCACAAAACCAGAGCTAATTCCCTATTTTTCACCTCCCCCCTTGCTCGCCCTAGGAAGTGGTTGACAAGAGGCATGTGTCGCAACAGTCACCATGAGATACCTTTTTCTGTCCAAGATCTGGTTACTATGGGGCAGAGCTAGAAATTCTCAGGAGCTCATAATACTGCCCTAGTCTGCTTCTCTAAAGTCAAAATTAAATAAGCACACTTCTCAGCCCAAAAGTTGAAGAGAAGCAAGATGCAGGTAGAGAGAAGTGTCTTCACTTTCCTTCCTGTGACCTGGAACAGGAAGAGGACAGTAAATAAGGGAGGAGCATGCCAGCATAGAGGAGGAACGGTGTTTCCTCCTATCTGTTGAAGTTTCTTGTTTATCCTCACCTCAAAGTCTCCACATACCCACACAACACCCTGGGAGTGTATTCATCAGGACACAAGACACTGTGCACAATAGAGCTGAGAAAAGAGAAAGGACCCGAAGCTAACTCTGCAGAGTCACCTTCAGCCCACGTATGGCATCAATGAAATTCAGAAATCCCTGTGGATCCTCCGGAATGCTTTCCAAGGTAATGAGAAAGCGAAAACACAGCTGCTGATGTTTCTAGAACGGATCTAGCATTCACCATCAGATCTCAGTATTACTACAAGCTGGTCTGATGCTCACCATCAAGCCAGTTTGTTCTCCTTTTGGTACTGATGATTCCCAGACCATTATGTGAAGTGAATGGCTCTGAGACCATGATAAAGCAACACAGAACAAAGGTCACTGTGCAACACAAATCACCCAGCATTTCCCCTCCCTAAGTGAGAGGCTGTCACTTCTTTATAATTACAATTAATTCTCACTTATAAACTAGTCCCTATAGATAAGCTTTCCTGAAACACCCAATCATAGAACTGCCTTCGCTTTCTGACAACACCCAATCAAGAAGACTCTGCTTTCTTAGGCCCTCCTCCAAATTACCCAACACAAGCCCAAATTCTCTAATAGATTCTTTCAAGCATACTTTTACTGAGGCACTCTGTGGTTTTCTCACTATAATGAGAAATTAAATCCAACTTGTTTCATCTACAAGCTTTTTTTCCAGCTGGGGTCTAGTTGAAGGACATTGACTGTAGGCAAAGAAGATTGGCAAGATTTCTAGACAGTGGCCATATTTAAGGGTGAAGTGGTTTATCAATTACCATTTGCTGTAAACAACAGCAACAATAAACCTCAATGGCAGAATACAGTAAGTAATTATTGTTCCTGACTGCGGTGATCAGTTGGTTTGGGCTGCACTAGCTCAGGTTTCTGGGGTAGCCTGACTTCTGGCTGATCTAGACTGAGCTGGACTGGGATTACTAGTCGCTTCCGCTCTGTTGCAAGTGTGTCTCATCTTCCAGCAGGGTAGCTTTTCCATCATCTCATGGATGGTGGAGGCAATTGAGAGCAAGGGGAAATGTGCAAGCCTCTTGACTGTCAAGGCTCAGAACTGTCACACCATCACTTTGCCTCATTTTGAAATGAAGAAAAGAACCTGCTGTTTCAATAAGCATCAAATGCAAGTCACACAAATAGATTTGATTTATGGCAGAGATGGGGAAGCATGGGGAGTAGACTCCACTTCCTTAGTGAGAGCAACCGAAAAGTGGATTGCAAAATACATGGACAAAAGAAGCATTATCATTGCAATCTACTACAGGCAGAACTGAATAATGACTGTAACCAGACCTCAGGGGACCTGTAATATCAGGGTAAATGCCAAGGTGATGCCTAGACACAAAAGTCTCCTTCCCCACATGCCCTGAACTAATCAAGCCAAGAGTGAACAACCAGGTCCAGTGGTTAAGACTCCTCACTCCCAAGGCAGGAGACCTGGGTTTGACCCCTGGTCAAGGAACTAGATCCCACATGCCACAATAAAGATTTCACTTGCTGCAATGAAGATGGAAGACCCATGTGCCATAACTAAGACCCAGGGCAATCAAATGAATAAATATTTTTAAAATAAAAATAAAATAAAATTATTTTAAAAAAGAGTGACCAGCCAGACTCTGGTTTACACTAGCTATAGGCTTCAGTCATAAATCATGAATCCCAGCAGAGCCAAAAGCAACCAGCAAACAAGGAACATGACTCCACAATTTGCTTAAGACAGAAGATGCTTCTTCAAAGACTCATGCTTTCTCTTCTATCCCAAGTTTGTCTAAGTTTTTGCTTCAGTCTTCATATTCATATTCTTAGCTACTCTCTCACTGTGAGAGGTAGAGATAGCTGAGAGCCAAAATATTATTTCCTAGATACAACTGGCACTTACCTTGGGGGAAGATTTAAATGATTAGTATGGACCAAGTATTATATAGGATTGAACCAAACCGAAATTGTGTCCACCTAAACAGCCAGTAAATGGGAACCCACTCCAGTATTCTTGCCTGGAGAATCCCATGGACGGAGGAGCCTGGTGGGCTATACAGTCCACGGGGCCGCAGAGAGTCGGACATGACTGAGCAACTTCACTTTCACTTTAAACAGCCAGTGTGGTATCAAGATAAGGCCTGAATAGCAACATAAAGAAAATACATTTTCTCTGCACATCAGAGTTGGGCTATGTGTAAATTTGTGACCCTTGATATAGTCAACACTAAAAAATGTGACTTTTTCATGTCTTTTCCAAGTCTAAACTGTTTGAAGATGTCATCCACAAAGTTATTTTCCCCCCATCTCTGGTCTAGAAGACAGTACAGGAGAAAGATAAACAACGTTTTCTCCATCAGTCTGATTGGACACATCCTTTTTAAACACTGAGACCTGCCCTAATTGGTGGTGTTGTCTCTCTCTTTTATTTTTCAAATGAAATTACCTTATAAATACTTCACAGGCTATTGTGTGAATCAAATTCAATAGCAGATGTGAAAGTATTTTGAAAGTTCAAAATGTTAAATATGTATATATATATATATACAGTTATTTGATGTGCAGTTACAATAATAACAATCAAAGCATGCTAACAGACACAGTTTTCTCATTATCAAGGTGACTGGTAAAGTGGAAATAACACTAGATTGACTTGGGAGCCTCGTGTTCAAATTCCAGCTCTGACACTACCCAATGGGCATGATCCTAGGCAAGACCTCCACCTGCTCCAGACCTCAGCACTATCAATAAAGTGAGGAGGTAGAATTAGATAGCTTCTAAGGACTTTTTGAGCTCTAAATAACTTTTCTGGTTAACATATTTTCAAACATAATTTTTATTTGAAGAAGAAAAAAGACTACCTTTATATATGCGAAAGCTTCTCTGGAAGCCTGCCTTTCAAACAATAACAAAATAATCCTTATCTTGGAATCAATTTCATTCCACCCACTTTGAACCTACTGGAATCATCTAGAAGAGAAACCAATGCTATGAGTCTTACAAATGCCCAAGTTCATTGCCTTAAAGACATTTCCAGGCTATAATGCAGGGAGGGGGAACCCATGCAAAGCTTAGCATAGCCCTTGAGTTGAGGAGCCAGAATTGAGAGTCCTAAGATGTCAAAGCAGCTAGTATAGAAGACCTACACAGAGAGAATGTCAGAGATCTGCAGAGGTGAATCCTGACCAGCGCATGTGTACGAGTAAACTACTTAGGAACAAAGAAGAACAATCGAGAAGGATTCAAGAAAACAATGCCTGGGCTCAAAGCGGATCCAGAAACAGTGCCCATTTCCACCACCCTGACTAAAAAATATCGCATTAGTTTTTGTTCTAGATGATTCCAGTAGGTTCAATACCACGACTGATAGGGCATGGAGTAGAATACTCAGAAAGATCTTACCTAGATAGTGGGGAATAGTCATCCCTGAACCAGGAAGTACTCAGATCTCACCTAACAAATCTTAGGAGAATGCAAGAATCAAACTATTTCCAAGTAATTTAACAGCATCCCATGGCAAAGCTCAAAAATACATGTAAGAATTAAAAAAAATATAGCCAGTACCCAAAAAAGTAAAATTCACAGTTTTGCAAAAAACAGCAACATATCCAGAAAGAGGAGAAAAATTAATCAATCAAAACCAACCCAGAATGGACACAGATGTTAGAATTAGCAGGCAAGGATTTTAAAAGAGCCATCATAACAGTGATCCATATGTTCAAATGTTAATTAAAGACATGGAAGATATCACAGCCACTCAAATAGAACCTGTGAGATGAAGACCAATCAATGCAAAGTGTGAGATGAAAGCTACACTCGATGGGATTAACAGTAGGTTAGATACTACAGGGAAAAGATAGTGAGTTTGAAGATATGATAACAGAAAATAACCAAAATGAGACACCAAGAAAAAAAATAATTTTTAAAAAGGTAAAAAAAAATCTGTGAGCACTTCAAGTGGTTTAATATCTGGATAACTAGAAATAATGAAAAGGGAGAAAGAAAATATTTGAAGAAATAAGTTAAAATTTTTCCACTTTTGATGAAAATTATAAACACACAGTTTTAAGAAGTTAGATGAAACTCAAGAACAATAAACATGTATAAAACTATGCAAAAGCATATTATAATCAATTGCTTTAAACTGGTAATAAAGAATCAAAGTTCTAATAAGATTTTAATAGCTATAGACAAGCTATTTTATAGTTTCTATGGAGACAAAGGAACTAGAATAGCTAACACTAATTTTTGTGTGTGTGTGTGTGTAATAAAGTTTTATTAAAGTATAAAGGAGATAGAGAAAGCTTCTGACATAGGCATCAGAAGAGGGCAGAGAGTACCCGCTTGTTAGCGTTAGCAATGAGTTTATATACTCTCCAATGAATCCAAAGAATGTCTGGAGGTTGTACAGACCTCACCAGACCTACTCCCATAATCTACATTTTAAGATAACAGAATTAGCCAGAAGGTTTCATCCAGAGACTGTCCTCAGGCAGAATACATTATTGTTAAATAATCCTTAGGAATGTAGAGAAGGAAATAAAGTTTGTCCTTTCTTCCTCCTTGAGAATTCCAGACTCTTCTCTCCTTGGGGACCCCTAGACTTCTTATCAACCTGCCTAGGAAATGACTCTCTCATGCCTCCCTTTTCTTTTAGGAGAATTATGTTGCCTAGGGAAAAGGGGCATCATTCTCGTTCCATAACTGCTTCCAAGCTGAGAAGGGGCATTGTCCCTAAATTGGTGAGGCAACATATTCTCCTAATCCTCATATTGAGGATATCTGATCCAGGGGCCCCAAATAGTAGTTGGAGGAAGGTGCAGCAGTAGCAGGAGTTTGAGCAACCATTTGTAACTTAAACGCTTTCATGCAGCTAGAAACAAATCCAGTTACACAGTTACAGATGTAAGGCAACATAGTCAAAATTAAAAGTCACATTATGTCCATAGTTAAAGTGCAAAGTGTTGCACCAGTCCATTTTAGGGTTGGTAGATGTCATCAGATGAAGAAGAGGCATCGTGTGTGATTGTTGTCGAAGGTATTCACAGACTTAAAGAAAGTCCTTTCCTTGAAGTGGAGATATCCACCACGGGAAGCCTTCCACTGATGAAGAGAATCTTTATAACCTCCTTAGAATCTTTATAACCACTACAACAGAGAGAAGCCTCAGTCCATCCAATAAAAGTATCTACCCAAACTTGTGAGCAAGAATATGCATTAGCTTTTGGAACATGAGTAAAATAAATTTCCCAGTCCTCTCCAGGATACATCCAGATGGGGAAGAGATTTTGCTTCCAAAACCTGTTCAGCAGTCACCACAGCATAACCTGCTTTACGCTTTCCATCCCAAACAAAAGAACTGGCATCTCTAAATATTTCCATGTCAGGATTGTCTAATGGGGTATCCATTAGATCTTCCTGAGCTGCATAAAGTTAGGAATTGAGAACAAATGTGATCAGGTGTTTCATTTTCCTTCTCAGGAAGGAAAGTGGCAGGATTTAAATTTCCACAAACTTTAAGCTGAGTTACTGGTCCTTCTAACAACAATGACTGTTATTTAAGAAGCCTACTGTCTGTCATCTAAATATTAACCTTAGAATTTAAGATTCCACTCACATCATGAGAAGTCAGTACAGTAAGGTTTCATCCATTAATTATTTTTAAAGCTTCAGGTGCTAAAAAAGCCGCTGCCCCAATTACTCTTAGGCAGTGGGGCCACCCACGTGAAATTACATCTAATTCTCTGCTTAGATAAGCAATAGGTTGCTGGTGAGGCCCTCGGGGTTGTGTCAAAGCTCCCAAGGCCACCCTTTCCTTTCAGTGACAAACAAATTAAATTCTGACCCTGTGGGCAAGCTCAGAGCAGGAGCGCAGAGAGCAGTCTGAAGAACCTTTTAGCCTTTTGAGTTTCTGGTGACCAAACCAGTTTGTCAGTTTGGGCCTGCTGAGTTTCAGCTATATAAAGGCTTGGCAAGTTCCTGTGATTCCCCAAAATCCTCTCAATTGTCTTAAAGTCATAAGTAGGGGATGATTTAGTATAGGCTTAATTTTCTCAGGGCCTATGGCCCTAGTCCCTTCTGATATGATTATGCCCAGATATCTAACTGATTGTTGACAAAGCTGAGCCTTTTCTCTTGATGCCTTGTAACCACAGCCTGCCAGAAAGTTTAAGAAATCTTCTGAGGCTCGCGAACAAGCTTCCTCTGTCTCAGCACAGAGCAAAATATCATCTACATATTGTAACACCACCGCTTCAGAGCTATTAAAGTTTTGGAGATCCCGTGACAAACTTTGTCCAAATAAGTGAGGACTGACACGAAATCCCTGGGGCAAAACTGTCCAGGTTAATTGAGAAGCTGGCTGTGTAGGGTCTTCAAAGGCAAATAGAAATTGACTTTCCTCTGCCAAAGGCACTGAATAGAAGGCATCTTTTCAATCAATTAAGTTCAAAGGAGTGAGGCTGGAATTGTTAGCTCCCACCTTGTCCTGAAGGATCCTGGTCGAGCCCCCAAGATGAAAGATTGTTGTTCAATCACGATGCCGGGATTCTTGGCCCCGGAGGAGAAGAATTCAATCCAGAGCAAAGATGAGGCTTGATCGCTCAGAGCTTTTGTGTAATAAAGTTTCATTAAAGTATAAAGGAGATAGAGAAAGCTCCTGACATAGGCATCAGAAGGGGGCAGAAAGAGTACCCCTAACACTAATTTTTTTAAAGAAGAATATAGTAGAATGAATCACTCCACCCAATGCTGACTTTGTACGTGGTTACTATACTCAAGAACAGCACAAATATGCCCAAATGATTTTTAACAAATGCTTCAGAAGTAATTTAATGAAGAATGAATAGACCTTTCAACAAATGGTTCTCGAACAACTGACAACCACAGCCAAAAAAGTGAACCTCAATCTAGACCTCACACCACACACAAAAACTAACTCAAAATGGATCGTGGATTTGAGTGTATAACATAAAGCTGCAAAACCTTTAGAAGAAAACACAGAAGGAAATCTTTGGGACCTAGGACAGAAAAAAAAATTTTAGAAAAGACACCAAAAGCACGATCCATGTAAGAAAAAAAAATTGATGTTGTACTTTTTCAAAATTTAAAAGCTTTAATGCCATGATAGGCCTTGTTAAGGGGATGGAAAGGCAAGTTATTTGACGAAAATATTCAAAAGCCACATATCTGACAAAGATCTTATATCTAGGATATACAGTAAAAAAAAATTCAGTTAGAAAATAGACATAAGACTTGTATATGAATCTTCATAGCAGCTCTATTTGTAACACTCCCAGACTGCAAACAACCCAAAGAACCATCAAAAGGTGAATTGATAAACCCTGTTACATCCATGCAATGAAATACTTTTCCACAATAAAAAGGAATGAAATACTGATACATGAAACAGCATGGATCAATCTCCAAATATTATGCTGAGTGAAAGAGGCCAGACCAAAAAGGAGGACACACTGCATCATTCCATTTGTGTATCTATAATGACAGAAAGCAAATCAGGGATTGCATGGGAATAAAAGGAAGGCGGATGAAACAAATACAAAAGGCAATGAAGAAACTTGAAGTGTTGATGGAAACGTGCATTATATTAATTGTGATGATGGTTTATGAAGGTATACATATGTCAAAACTTACTAAGTTGTACACAAAAATGTATGGCTTATTTTATGTCAGTTTTCCCCCACAAAAGCTGTCAATAAAAAAACATGTTACTTTCGGACTTTTCTGGATGTCCAGTAGTTAGGATATCAGGCTTCCAATGCAGGGGCTGCAAGTTCAACCCCTGGTTGGGAAACTAAGATCCCACATTCTGCATGAAGCAGCAAAAACAACCAACCAACAACAACAACAAAAAAGTGTTACTTTAATTGGAGGCTAATTACTTTACAATATTGCATTGGTTTTGCCATAATTAGCCTGCAACTAAAATAAATAAATTTATATTTAAAAAGTAATGTGAAAAAAGTGTTACTTTATCTCTACATAATATTGTCATGATGTCATGTCTGTATATGGATGATGACTTCAACCGTTGGAACTGAACTGCTAATATCCCTTCTCCTCGAGTATGCCCCAATCAGAGTTATCCTATTTTAATGACTAGCAACCCAAATCTTCAAATTGTTGACCAAATCATCATTTTCTCTTGTCGTTCCCTTACAGAAAATCCATATCAAGTCCATCAGCAAAACTGTTCATTCCATCTTTTCAAAAATACCGCAATTCTGCCCACTTATACCACACCCAGTGATGTCACCCTGGTCAATGCCAACATCGTTGTAGCCACCACTACCTAACTGGTGTCCTTGCCTCTGCCCTTGCCCTCCTATGCTTTGCTCTGATTGCTGAAATGAACTTTAAAAAAAAAAAACGGAAATTAAAAAAAATTTTTTTTCACTGAGCTGGGTCTTCATTGCTGCACATGGGCCTTCTCTAGTTGTTGTAGTGAGCAGAGGCTACTCTCTAGCTGCAAAACATGTGCTTCTCATTGCCGTGGCTTCTTGTCCCAGAGCGTGGGCTCAGTAGTTGTGATGCGTGGGGCTTAGTTACCCCGTGGTGTGTGTAATCCTCCCAGACCAGGAATCGAACCTGTGTGCCCTGCACTGGCAGGCAGATTCTTAATCACTGTACCACCAGGGAAGTCCCTGAACTTCTTGTAATATGTCATATTTTTACATTCCTCCTCTCAAAATATCTTCACTAGATTTCTATCTTACCGAGATTGGAAAACCAAAGTCTTTAAAATGTCCTACAAGTTTCTACATAATCTGCACCCCCTGCCCCTGGCGGCTTTGCATTCCTCTCTGGACTCATCTCTTTTTACTTTTTCCCAACCCATTCTACTCAGTCACATTGGTCTTCTTGCTGTTTACCAAGTAAACCGGGCATGTTTATACCTCAAAATCTTTGCATTGGCAATTTCCTCTGCCTGGAATTTCCTCTCCCTTAAATACCCATGTGGTGCCAAGTAGTCAAGCAACAGCTAGACTGCAAGAGAGAGGATCAGTAAGGAGACAAGCCCAAATGGGTTTAGACAGTCTGTCACTCATGGAGCAGCTGGCAGCACACGCGTGATGCTGGCGTTGGTTCTGCTGCCCATCCAAGTCGCAGGAAGACAGGAACAGCCTCCGGTGGAAGCAGCTCATGCGTGTTTGTGTCGCAGTTGAGAAACATTCAGTTTAGGAGATGCCTAGTCTCACGTGGGGACCGCTGTGAAGTCTGTTCGGCCTCCCCTCCAGAAAGAGCTGTTATCTTCATACCCTGGAATGGAAACAAATCTTCTTTGGGGAAAGGAGGGAGACTTTGTTATCCTAGAAATTCTCCAGGGAGGGAGATAGAGTCCATATTTATTATATGCATCAAGAAATGAATCTACCCAACTTAAAGGGACAGGCTCTCCCGAGCTTCCACGCCTGTTTACTACTCAAATATCCTTGAAAACCTAGTCCAAGATGTGTGGGAACATCATTTCCATCGTGGCTCCTTGTTTTTCCACCTTTGAGCCTTTTTCCAAATACCATCTTCTTTGAGAGACCTCCCTCATGTATTTACTCATGTAATACCCCTTGTCTTGCTCCATCACCCTGAGTTATTTCACTCCAGACCACTTAACCAATTCAAAACAAAAAATTGACCCTTCAATAACACAGGTTTGAAATACAGGAGTCCACTAATAATGTGGAGTTTTGCCATAAATACATTGGGAAAAAATTTGGAGGTTTGCAACAATTGAAAAAACTCACAGATGAACCACATAGCCTAGAAATATCAAGAGAATTATGAGCAAGTTAGGTATGTCATGAACACATAAAACATATGTAGACATACAGATAACAACAAAATATGGGTTAATCAAAGGTATGTTATTGGTAAGGCTTCTGGTTAACAGCAGGCCATTAGGAGTTAAGTTTTCAGGGATTTAAAAGTTATACATGGATTTTCAACTGCACAGGGGGTCAGTGCCCCTAACTGCTGTGTTCTTCAAGGCTCAACTATATTCAGATTTATGCTTTGCCTTCTTCTACTTGGAGAATGTGTGGTCTGTGAGGGCAAGCAAATTTTTTTGTTTGATTCACTGCTATACCCAGCATCTACAATTGTTGACTACTTATAAGCACCTAACATTATTTTCAACTCTGACTCACACACTATAAAGTGTTAAGTACATTATGTTACTTTTCCCTGCAATGCTTTGCAGGGAATTCCAGCCTTCCGAAGAAAGAGATACACAAATAAAACAGGTTTTAAGGGAAAAAGTCATGAGGTTACCAATATCTGGAGGCCCAATATTCCTTCCAAAGGGCCGACTTAGGGAAAAGAATTGATTGACAGTAGCCAGCCATTACATCTTTAACTTTACTGTCATAGTGGTCCACGCTCCCCTTGGGTTGTTCCTCACCAATCACTGAGGATAATAATAGACTGTAAGTGGACACTCCCTGCCCAGTGTGGGGTTCATTTGATGGGTAAATGTGGTTCAGAGACTCCCCACCAGCCTGGGCAAGATGCTCACAGATCTCCACTGCAGTATGAGACTTTCTGCCCACTCCCCCTGCCTCCCCTTTTTCACAGGTGTCACACCTGGATTGTGGTTGGGGGCGATGCTTAACTCCTCCTCATCCTTTATCCGTTGCAGACTCTTCCCAGAAGAAAGCACATGTACATCTAATCCCATTTTCGAGTCTGCTTCTTGGAAGACTCGAACTAACCCACAAAGACACAATAGGTCTGTCCTTGGTGGGAAAGCATCAGTTTCCTCACACGATTGTTCTAAATGCAAGCTCATCACATGAGTAGAGAAGTCAAAATTGCAAAAGTCCAGGGCAGAATTATTTTCATTAGAAAGATAGCAACTAACTAGAGCTCAAGCCTTCTTTTATTGGAGGGACTAGTTCCAAACAGAGTATTCTTGCTTACTGAGTTCATCTAAGGAGGCAACGTGTTTTGCTTTGTTTTGTTTTGTTTCTGTCAGTGGGATGTGATGTGATTATCCCTCGTCCGACAGGGCAAGACATCAGTTTCACTTCCTCAGAAGCAAAGGGTATGGATAAAAAGTTCATTTTCTGGAAATCTGCACATTGCTGCCAACTTGCTGGTTTGCTCCACACTACAGTCTCAGGTAAACCAACTGAACACATCTAGCCCACAAATATCATCTGCAAAATGCTGGATGTTAGAGATGGCAGATGAAAGAAACCTTCCTGGTCTCCGCTTCTGCAACTTACTAGGAGGCAAAGGTAAATGAATCATCTAATATGATCATGGCCTGACCATTTTGTTCAGCATCCCAAAGGGTAAAGCTAGGAAACATTTTTAAGGTAAACTGTGGCAGTGGCAATTACTATATTGTATTCTCCTAAAATGTGTACATGTAGGAATGGGATGTTGGGGGAAGGGGAGTCAGGGATGGAAGGAGAGAGGAGGGAGATCCAAGAGGGAGGGGATATATGTATACACAGAGCTGATTCACTTCATTGACCAACAGAAACCAATGAACCAAAGAAACTATGTGCGTGCGTGCTAAGTTGCTTCAGTCGTATTTGACTCTTTGCCACCCTATGGACTGTAGTCCATCAGGCTCCTCTGTTCATGGGATTTTCCAGGTAAGAATACTGGAATGGGTTACCATGCCCTCCTCCAGGGGATCTTCCCGACCCAGGAACTGAACCCGCATATCTTATGTCTCTTTCATTGGCAGATGGATTCTTTACCACTAGCACCACCTGGAAAGCCCATAAAGCAACTATATTCCAATTTTTTTAAAACCCATGTATTTCTCAGTACGGGTTCCTCTCTGATTCCTAGGGATGCTCATGTCTACAGAAAACCAAGCTGAAAAGCCCTGAATTCAGTCATCAAATGCCCTGACCCTTCACCAATAGACACTAATATTGCATTAGGCGCAAACTAGCACTCAAGCTGCATTTTCTCTTAAACACCCTCCCAGGACTCAGCACGAAGCCTTCACTACCATTGTACTCAAGCCTTTGTTTGAACGAGGCTCTCGTTTTCCTTCATTCAGTCCGCAGAACACTGTCGGAGTGAATCCTGCCGTGAGCAAGACAGGGGTCCCGAGAGAGGCCGTGTTGGGTTCGGTATGTTTAACGTTTTATCCTTCGTGTCAACCGGAGATGTTTCTGAAACATTTCCAATCCCCTGGCTTCGCAGAAAACAAGTAACTCTGCACAGTTCCCCTCTTCCTTCACTCCTCGTATGCAATAGCCACAGAGGAAGATGGCCTCAGAGAAAAAGCCTGAATGCTGAAGAGAGAGGTTTGGCCAACTTCAGCTCCACCTCAGAGAACCATCTTACCACTGGGCCATGAGACTTTCCCAGTGGGATGGGAAGAGTGTCACTGCAAGTCGAGATCCTGACTCTGCGTCGGAAACGCTCAGGGCTTAGTGGGCTTCCAGGGTGGCTCAGTGGTAAAGAATCCTCCTGCCAATGCAAGAGGCACTGACTCAATCCCTGGGGTCAGGAAGATCCCCCAGAGAAGGGAATGGCAACCCTCTCCAGTATTCTTGCCTGGGAAATCTCACGGACAGAGGAGCCTGGCGGGCTACAGTCCCTGAGGTCACAAAAGAGTCAGACACGACTTGGCGACTAAAGCAACAGCAGCAGGGCTCAGTGTCCTAGCCCAAACTCAGTGAAATGTTTCCTGTGTGATTTAGAAGAGCTGAGATAATTATCTCTCCAGACCTTAGTGTCTTTATCTATTATGAAGAATGATGATGGGATGGTAAATACGGGACTTTTCAAACCAAATTGATTACTTTTAAACTTGAATTTTGCCACTTAGTAACCATATAACCTTGAACAAATCACCTCGTTTCTGTATTAGAGAGCTTATACTTGTATATGCTGTACAACAAACACCCTCCCCCCAAAATCTCACGGGCTTGCCACAGTGAAGATCTGTTTCTCACCCAAGTTACATGTGACTGTGGGTCAGCTGTGGTCCTGAGGCTCTGTGGCTCTGTTCCATGCATCTTCCTTATTGATGGATATAGGCTTTATAACAGATTATAAGAAAGCAACGAGATTGGACACATTTAGGGTGGCATGGGCATAGACTATGGAGGACTATATGGAGATTCCTTTAAAAATTAAAAATAGAATGACCATATGATCAGCAATCCCACTCCTGGGCATATATCTAGAGAAAATCATAATCTGAAACAATACATGCACCCCAATGTTCATTGTAGCTCAATAGCCAAGGAACAACCTAAATGTCCATCAACAGAGGAATGGATAAAGAAGTTGTGGTACCTATATATATAACAGAATATTACTCAGCCATTAAAAAGATGAGATGATGCCATTTGCAGCAACATGGATGCACCTAAAAACTATCCTGCTAAGTAGTTAAGTCAGAGAAAGACAAATATTGTATGATGTCACTCATATGTGAAATATAATTTAAAAATGATACAAATGAGCAGGAACATACTTTTAGATATTGAAAACAAACTTATGGACAAACAAACCAAAGGGGACATGTAGCAGGGCAAGGGATAAATCAGGAGTTTGGGATGAACACACACACACTACTATATACAAGACAGATAACCAACAAGGACCTACTGTATGGAACAAGGACCTCTACTCAGTGCTCTGTGATAACTTATATGAGAAAAGAATCTGAAAAAGAATGAATATATATATATATAACTGAATCTCTTGGCTGTACACATGAAACTAATGCAACATTGCAAATCAACTATGCTCCAATAAAATAAAATAAAACAAAATAAAGCAATGATCAGCCATGAGATGGATTCTAGAGCAAATGATTGAAATAAGCCTACTGTCTCTTCCACTGACATTTCATGGGCCTAAGTGGTGATATCATCTCAATGTGCAAAGAAGTCTATCTCAACTGTAGGAAGCATGAGCAAGTCAAGCAGCAAAGAGCAGGGATCCACAATCCTCTTACATGGAAGGGGGTAAATAATTGTACAAAACATAATCTACCTTCTGCATTGCACTTTACTCGTGTATGTGGTATAAAACTGATAGTAATAAAGCTTACCTTATAAAACTGTTATAAAGATTAGATAAGCTTTCATACAAAAGAAAAACATTTAAAATGGTACCTGGAATAGAGGAAACTCCCATTAAATGTTAGCTATTATGATCCATCCAATAAGAATAATATAACTCTTTTTCTACCTCACAGAGATGTTTGAAGATCCTGTTATTAGTGTTTTTTAATAGATACTATGCAAGAGGAGATAAGTTGTATTAAATATCATACAAAAGTCAGAAGTTGTATTACATCAGTTGGAGGCAATAATGTAGACTTGTACCCTCCACTCATCTCCATGTAGATATTCAGTTAGGAGACTTTGAAAAGTATTATTAACAGCACAATAATCTCTTGGCGACATCATCATCACCAATAGCAGAATATATCATTCACAGAGCCTCTATTATGTATGAAGGATTATACTCAGCACAGAAAACAAACAAACAAACAAAACGATAAAGAGGGTCTAGCTCTCTGTATGCCTACAGTGCAGTCAGAAAGACTTTCCTTATTTATGTGCCTTAACTAAGCACTGCAGGTGAGAGCCACCTGGATGGTGATACAGGCCATAGACGCTTCAGAAGGTCTGAGGGGAAATGACCCCAAGGGCTGCATGTTGGCACAGACTTTTCAGAAAGCAAGACACTCTAACTAGCCCTTTAAGAAAAGTAGGATTTGGATAACCAGAAAAGGAAAGGAGAAAGAGAAAAGCACAATAAGAGGTAAAGACAGCTTTCCCTTTTTCAAGAAAAAATTTATGTAAAGGATGTTGGCAGCTGGGACTTCCCTGGCAGTCCAGCAGTTAAAGCTCCACACTTTCAATCCAAGGGGTGAGAGTTTAATCCCTGGCCAGGGAACAAGATCCAACATGCCACACAGCCAAACAACTACAAAAAAGATGTTATCAGTTGAAATAGTGGGAGAAAAGAGAGAAAGCTAGCAAAATAAGGAGCCCGGACTCCCAGTACTGGGTGGGACTTTCCTCTGAACCTGTGATCTCTTTAGATATTTCATTCAAAATATTTCATCTTCTGCTCATGTACTTGATTTCTTTCTCTCAAAACCCCATCTTTCTTCCTCCATCTGTCTTTTTATAAGGTTAGGTAACATGTGAAATACATTTTAATGTAGTTGCTTTAATAATATTATCACTTATCAGCATCTATTATGTCTTTTATAGATACATAATAATCTTCATAACACTCAATGAATTATTTAATATAATCCCCAAAGTCACCCACTAAGGGGCCAAGCCTGTACTCAGACCCAAAATTTTTTTTTATTATTTATTTATGTATTGCTTTATTTGGCTGTACTGGGTCTTAGTTGTGGCATGCAGGACCTTTTTCTTTTGGCATTTGAACTCTTAGTTGTGGCCTGTGGAATCTTAGTTCCCGGGCTGGAGATCGAACCCAGGCCTCCTGTCTTGAGAGCACAGAGTTTCAGCCACTGGATCACCAGGGGTGTTCCAGAACCAGTCATTTTGCCCTAGAATTAGTGCTCTTCTCCATAACAGTGTACTCTTTTCCTTTAAAAGTACATGTGTGTGCACACATATGAGCACACATGTGTGTAGACACATAAGCACGTGCCAGACGTGTATTTGGCTCTTCATATGCACTTGCTTTGCTGTGGGCACAGAGCCACAGGGAAATGCCTTTCAATCAAATCAGTTGGTCACATGGGTCTCCCCACTTGGGAAATGCTGGTGCCTTGAACTCTACTTCTTAACTCCATTGGTTAATTACAAGGGGTTTGCTGGCTCTGAAGAACATGGGCGATGGTGAATGCAATTTCCTTGTTAGTTTATTTAAATGGCAGTGGCGATTGTGCATCACAGTCACATTTTGGAGGATCATGAACCTTCATGATCTCCACCAGGGCAGTGGTTGGCAGGCAGCCTGCCTGGAAGGTGGGGGGAATCATTAAGCTTCCTGTGTCTCAACAGAGACAACAGTGAATCCCTCAATCATATCTGTGTCAGCGGTTCAGTCTCTCTAGTGAGAACAATTTACCAACAGCCTAGTGATTCTTGCTGTCACACGGCTGCCCGAAGCTCATACCTGGCCCTTCAATATGAACCCAAGATCAGGTGGGAAAAGACCTAAAAGTCATTTTTAATATTATTCTTTTATTCCCTGTCTCCTGACCAAGTTCTCGGTGCACATGGGTGTATGCACACACACACACTCACACACACAGTCACACTCACACAGTCTTCTGTAGATTTCTTCACTGTACCAAGACCTCATAAGGTCGTTAAGAGTATGACTCTGTATTCTCCAGATCTTGTCATACAGAGCCTGACTTCTAACTGGAACCTAATGAAAATCTGTGAAGGGACAAAGCAAAGAGATTTAAAAAAAAAACTACCCAGGCTATAGAATTTGAGAAAACATTTTAGAATCCAGTGTATGAGATAGAGAGAGAATTTTTATGTCATTTCAGATTCCTCTGCTCATGAAATTTTCTCTCCCTCTCCCCTAGACCGCAAACCTACCCACTCATTTTCACTTGGATTATCATAAAAGCAGAGCCTGATGCAAGGATGTTTGAATAGGTAGTTTATCTGGTAGGTAAACCAAGAGAGGTAGAGTGAGAATCTGAAGAGAGTGAAAACAGAACAGGAGGTACAGCTATTATCAGCATGATGTATCAAGGTCACACCTGTGGGCAACGGGAACTTGATTTTGCTGGGTTTTCTGAGAAACGTACAACTGTCAGAAGCATCAACTAGAAACACAATGGAGCTCCATTGCCCATTGGTTAATGGTTGTCCCAAAGGATGTTAATTCAGAAGGCAAGTTTTCAGATATATCAGAAAAGTTGAGTGGGTTCATTCTAGCATCTGTATGATGGTAGCACAAAAGTCCTAGGGCAGAAAGTAAGAAATCCACAGTGCCATTGATGCTTAATTAGGTCATATGAGACATAAATTTAACAAAAATGTCTATCAAAGAAGTCAAGAACAGTTTAGCCTTTGAACGACGTGGCTCCACTCAACCCTATGTAAATTCTTGCTATCATACAGCCTTCATGATGGTAGTAAGCGCCATCTTTACAAAAGACTCGGTATGAAATGGTTAGTGAAACAAATTCCAGTCTTTGATGCTGCAACTGGTCCCAACTCCATAACTTATATTCATCATCTCCTATCTCCACCATCCATTCCAAATATTCCCTACACTCAGTAACATTAATGGATTTAAATGTGTTCCTTGTTGCTGCTGCTGCTAAGTCACTTCAGTCATGTCTGACTCTGTGTGACCCCATAGACAGCAGCCCACCAGGCTCCCCCATCCCTGGGATTCTCCAGGCAAGAACACTGGAGTGGGTTGCCATTTCCTTCTCCAATGCATGAAAGTGAAAAGCAAAAGGGAAGTTGTTCAGTCGTGTTCGACTCTTCGAGACCACATGGACCACAGCCTACCAGGCTCCTCTGTCCATGGGATTTTCCAGGCAAGAGTACTGGAGTGGGGTGCCATCACTTTCTCCAGTGCTCCTTGTTAGGGTATTCCAAACCTTCATCCCTGAGAAATTTCAGCACCTGATAGCCTTAAACTTTCCAGGTCATGATTGATCCAACGGCTCATTCATCATTCTCACCAAGTGTGAAAACACCAAGACACACCTCAGTAACCACTGAGTTTCATACAATATCCTCTATGCCACCCTATATAGTGATGAAGCTAGGTTCTCTTAATGCTCAGGGTCAATTACAACCCAGTGGAAATCTTACTTATCCTCTTGTGTACATGTGTTCTTTTTATGGGAACAAGAACTTCTAAACCAATAATGTCTAAGGATGCATGGATGCTTGTGAGAGGGACCAATTCAGCTTTCACCCTTCTGTTTCTTGACTCATGTTTCTGACTATGGGTTGCATGATATCACACGTCAGTTCTTGATTCAGGGCATAAACTGAATCTTGGATGAAGCACTCTAGTCCCACATGGTGTGGCCTCAAGTTGCCACCTTAACTGACCTCTTAATAGGTCATTTCTTCATCCCATAAGCCAATTAGTTCTGTTGGGTATGGAGTAAGGCAAGGCCAGTGATTTCCATGGTCATGCTCACCTGTCACATTCCTGGGACTGTGTAAATGGTTAAAAATGCACACTGACTCCTAGGAAAATCAAGTGTGGTTCAATTGAGTGTAAGAGAAGGTATGAGCTATCCTACGAGGAGATAATAATCAGATGGAACAGATACTATGTCCCAAAAAGTAAACATTATATGATATACTCAGTTAAGACAAACAACAAAGGTACTTCTGTTTAGAGAATGAAATAAGAGAATAAAAGAGAAAATTTTTAAAGGCTTTTCAGAACACCTAACACCCACCTTTTGGTTTCTAGCTTTACCTTTCAATAAAAAGAACCAGGGCACTTTGGAGCAATGGTGAATTTTAAGACTACAACAGAAAATTTATAAGATGATCCTGGAGCATCTTGTAATGTAATACGCAATGTAATATAACATACAATGACAGAGTTATATCAAAGGAATCCAGAAAGCAACCGAAAGAGCTCCCAGTGGCCAACGTGGAAACTGTACAAGAAAATAAAGTAATACTGGATTATAACTCAAAGGAGAACAAACATCCTTGAGTCCTTGGTGACATATATGAATGATTGAGCGAAGAAATAAATGGGACAGAATAGACAAATCTCCTATGCAGGAGAATTCCAAATAATTTATCTAGATACTCTGCCCTCAAGAAACAAGAATGAGGGAGGTTCAAGAGGGAGGCGACAAATGTCTACTTACCGCTGATTCACACTGTTGTACAGCAGAAACCAACACAACATTATAGAACAATTATCCTCCAATTTAAATTTTTTTAAAAAAATTAAATAAACAAGAGCATAATTTCCCCTTCATTCAGCGTGGGCTATACCTAAAAACTTCCTTCCAAAGAGCGAAGTAGGGAAAGTATGGGAAAAAGCAACTTTACAGTGGAGAAATCTGATACAGAAGCCTAAGGCATCACTGACCACTACACATAAGTGCTGTCCTGAATGGGATCTGAAACACAAAAAGAACATTAGGTAAAAATGAAGGACATCTGAAGAAAGTGTGGGTGCATTCTAAGTTGCTTCAGTCATGTCTGACTCTTTGCGACCCCATGGACTGTGGCCCTCCAGACTCCTCCGTCCACAGGGATTCTCCAGGCAAGAATACTGGAAAGGGTTGCCATTTCCTACTCTAGGGGATCTTCCTGACCCAGGGATTGAACCCATGTCTCTTGCATCTCCTGCATTGGGCAGGTGGATTCTTTACCGCTAACGCCACATGGGAAGCTTCAAATGAAATATGGACTTTAGTTAACAATAATTGTTAATTAACGGTAACCAATGCACCGTATATGAGAAGGCAATGGCACCCCACTCCAGTACTCTTGCCTGGAAAATCCCATGGATGGAGGAGCCGGGTAGGCTGCAGTCCATGGGGGTCGCTGAGAGTTGGACACAACTCAGTGACTTCACTTTCACTTTTCACTTTCATGCCTTGGAGAAGGAAATGGCAACCCACTCCAGTGTCCTTGCCTGGAGAATCCCAGGGACGGCAGAGCCTGGTGGGCTGCCATCTATGGGGTCACATAGAGTCGGACACGACTGAAGCAACTTAGCAGCAACAGCAGCAATGCACCATATATGCGTGTAAGGTGTTAATAATGGGATATATGAGAACTCTCTATACTCACAACTTTTCTGTAAATCCAAAATTGTTATAAGATAGTTTATTTGGGCACTTCCCTGTCAGCCCAGTAGTTAAGACTCTGTGCTTTCACTGTAGCAAGTGTGGGTTTGATCCCTGGTTGGGGAACTAAGATTCCCGCCTGCCTTGCAGCATGGCCAAAAATGTTTAAAATAAATAAAATAATTTATTCAAAAAAAATAATTATTTTTTTAAAGGTTTTTCACCAGAGAGGATAGAAAGGGGAGGAAAAGCACCTTCATTTGACAAAAGAAAATGGACGAGGACAAAAATCTCTTAGCTAGATTTCCTGATAAAAGCAGAGTGTGAGACTGACTTAAATGAACCAGTTTTTATTAATATTTGGGAGATGATTCTGAGCTGCAGGAGCTAGGGACTGGAGAGGGTAAGGCAGGCGCATAGAAAAAGAAAGCTCACAGTGATTACTGAGAGAACCGCTTTGGGCAATGGAGACTTGATTCTAACAAGGACTTAAACACATCAGCTCTCCCCACAGAATCCACTTGAGACAGAAAAAGGGAGTGTTTTCCCTCTGGTTCCCATCTTCTCTTTGTCAAATGCTACTTAACAGGGAGCTGATGTTCTTATACCTAGGGGTGTGTGCATGCGTTGAAATGGCCCAGTGGAGCCCCGGGAGGTGTTAAACACGGTGGTGGCAACAGACCCCCTGGGGTGAAAAAGGACAAAGGCAGGCAATGCAACTGAAACAACATCCCGGAAGTCTAGATGTGCAGCGACTGGTTCCTGCAGCAACGAGCAGAGCAAAGATGTGGGCCACAAAGTTGCAGACGGAGGATAAAGAATGCCCCCACAAACCTGCATCAAAGTTCCAACTAAAACATCTCTCTAGGGTTGTTCAAAGTGTGCCAGGAACCAGAGCATTTGACCAAGCAGTTCATGGCAACTGGGAACACAGATGGAATATTTACTTGGCCACAACAAATCTCCAAGAGAAAGATGAGAAACCAGCAATCCTAACTGGGCCAGTGGGACCCGGACCTTGTCCTGTGTTCCCGTGTGTGGATTAAGCAGGGGTGTATGGGGAACAGCCCGAGACTGTTGCCACACTCCCTGTCTCTGGCTAACTTGGGTATAAACCCAGGGCAGGATTTTAATCCATGGATATGGACAAATCATCTTCCCTGGTTTGGGAATATCTCCTGGAGGAGGGCATGGCAATCACTCCATTCTTCTCGCCTGGAGAATCCCATGGACAGAGGAGCCTGGGCCGGGCAGGGGTTGAGGGGGGGAGGGGCGGTGGCTACCATCCATAGGGTCACAAAAAGTCAGACACTCTTTCACTTTTCTTTTCATGGACAAATCACAGACCCATCCACAAAAAGCTGGAGAAAGCGAAGTCAAAAAATAAGGTAGTAGCTAACTTTTCTTTAGCTGAACTCAGATACCTGTCTGTTCTTGAGACTTATTCTACTGGGGAACTTCCCTGGCTGTTCAGTGGTTAAACCTCCGAATTTCCAACGTAGGGGATGCAGGTTTGAAATCCGCTCAGGAACCTAAGATCCCACATGTTTCATGGTACAGCCAAAACATAATAATTTTTTTTTAAAGACTTGTTCTGTTGAAAGTTTGCCTTTTCCACTTTTGATTCCAATTTTTCATCCAGAGCAAATCTCACTATTGCCTATGAAGCTTTGTCACAGGACAATATTTTTCATTCCATTGTTCTCTTCCACAAGCTAACACCTTCCAAAGACCAGAGGAAAATTCCCTCTCCCTTCTTGTTTCAAAGCATTCCATCTTCTTTGCCCACTCCCTGAGTTCCTGTCCCCCAGTGGGGATGACCTGCATGGAACCAGAGGTAACTGACCAGCCATGATCCCAGAGGAAAATCCAAGATTTCGCCCCAGCTCTGTTTACCACCAACTTCCCAGGCTCTTTGTGAAAACTCATCACTCACAAGCATCTCTCTCCTTCCTTCTGACTCTAGTTCCACATCAGCAGAAAGGTTCCTCATTTTTACAAGACTCCTCACTTTTACAAGACTCCTCACTTTTACAACATCAGAATTGCATTTGCGAGACTAACGGCTATTTGCAACAAGGAGAATAGAAGGTCTTTCTCTCCCAGGATCAAGAGAAGGAATTGTGGGTGGGGAATCCCCACAAGACCTTGCCTTGAACTGGTCCGTCAAGAATCCTTTAGGTTTTCCTGTTGCATGCTTAATGACCTCTTTAGTATAAATCTTGGGACTTCCCTGGTAGTCCAGTGGTTAAGACTTCACCTTCCAGTGTGGGCAGTGAGGGTTCAATCGCTGGTAGTGGAAGCAAGAACCCACATACCTCGCAGCCAAAACACCGAAATATAAAACAGAAGCAATAGTGTCACAAATTCAAAAAAACTTTTAAAATGGTCCATATCAAAAAAAAATCTTCAAAATAAGCCTTAGTCCAGGAATCACAAACACAATTGGTTTATATTAATGACTCAATTTTGCCAAACTTTCCAGGTCTAAGAACTTCCATCTTCGTTTAAACCACAGACCCTCAGCTTTACCCTTCCAGGTCATATGACCTCTTCCAGTGCTGGGCCCTCAGCCAGGCAGAGTAACTGCCTTTTGATAGCAGCAAGGATCCCTTTTAGAGGCTCTCACAAGCTTAACTTTGAAAGTTCACTCTTCTTGTAGTTTCTGTAATCATTACACCAAAAAGACAAGCTGCTCTTTCAGTCTTGACACAGTGGACGCCAAAGACTTCCCCAAGTTGGAGGTATGTCAGTCAGGGGTCACTTAGAAACCCAACTTAACAAGATTGCTTCTCTCACTGCCTGAGCTATTTAATTATTTTTAGCTCTGTTCTGCTGCTGGCTGATTGGCAGACGGAATTGTTTCAAGGTTACCTCTGAGGGACTGTAGATACCGGTGTGCAGCATGCTTGCTGGAAATCACATGTGGTAGAATTATGGGTTAGTTCTTTTTTTTTTTTTTTTGCATTTGCTAGACATGAATGTCTATTTATTTATTTTTAATTTTTTAGTTTATATTGGAGTACAGTTGATTTACTAAGATGTGTTAGTTTCAGGTGTACAGCAAAGGGATTTAGTTACACATATTCATACATCTATTCTTTTCATTTTTACCCAAGCAGATATGAAAAATTCACAGATGTCGATGTTCTTTTTTTAATTTGGCATCATATGCTTTGTATTTTCCATATTGCTATTAATTATGCACCTTCATGTTTCTCTGCTATTCTCTCTAGCTGTTTGCACCATAAATGTTGGAATTTTGCAAAGTCTCACTTCTGTTCTGTTTCCTTTCTCCTTTGACATACTTTCTTTCTCCCTGTAAGTTTCCAGATACCCTGAGGACTTTAAGTAGCACAGTATCTGATGACTCGAAATCATGTCTCCCACTAGATCTCTCACCGGAGCTATATTTCAGTACCTACCTTCTATCTGGATGCTGTATACTTACTGTGTCTTTATTTAAGATCCCTTTGAACAGAATCATCTATTTTAAGGACCAACTCTTAGAGAATATCAGCTTTATTTTGTGAACAGACATAGAGATCTTAGACATCAGAGCATCTAAAAGCACATCCAAAAGACAAGAAACATTATTAGAGAAAGCAACTCCTCCCAGACGGATACTCTGTGATGTAGAACTGCCCAGCCCTGGGATGCCTTCCATCAAGAGAGAGGTAGGGTGGAGAGGACAGGCAAAGGGGAAAACGGGACAAGAAAATGACAGAACAGAAAGCTTCGTGCCTCCCCAGCCCTTTCAGCATCTAGAATTTAGGACAACCTTATTTTTCAAAGTCTGAAAACCAGCCCCTACACCCTGCCTCAAAGCTCACTCTCTTTCACTCATTGTTCTTCCATCTCTACAGTTAACCACTCACTGTGAAAGCAACAAAGCAAGGCTATTATCCTTGATTGTTTTTAATGGTTTTTTTCTTAATGAGACAGAGAATAACCATTTAACTAGACCAATTCTGCACATTTGTAACCCAGCAAGATCACTTCCTGGGGATTCTGGTTCGCAGCTAATTTCTCTTTCCACAAGGATGGACTCTTGCTGTTTGCCTTTCATTTCTGGTGTGACCCTCTGAGTTTAGGAAAAAGTACAGCCAAAAAATAATATGGCTAAGCATTATTTTTATTAGTTTTCCTTTTATTTCTAGGAGAGTTTCTCTAGGGAAGCCCATGTTATATTCAGAAGACAGTAATGTGGAATATGCAAAAAGAGAATGCAAGTTGTGGTTGTACATACTCTCAGCTGCAGAGCCCCCAGGGGTCTCACCTGGAGCTGTATTTAAACTCACATATTTAAATCTAGAGGATAATTTCTGACATTGGATATCCTGTGGGATCTACTGACTAGTATTCTCACTTTAGATAAAAATAAAGCAACAGGCAAAAGAAAGGAAATTAGTGCTGATACAGACTTTACAAAAGCTAGAAATTGCTGAGATTATATTTTCCTAAGGAAAAATTTGACAATAATAAAGTAATATTAATAATCGTGAAAATTTTAAGGCAAATTTTCCCAAGATCAAAAGGCACTTAGGCACCTGAGGATCACTTTTTCATCCCTTTAATTGGTGAGTAACAATTTCCCAAAATTGGTAGCCGTTGGGATCATATAAATACATTTTTTTCCGAAGAGAATATGTTTAAGGGCACAGATATAAAACATGGAAGTCCCCACCAAAAAGTTCCTTAAGGGAAAAGGTTTTTATCCTCCCTAACTCCCCTTCCACTATGCCTCTCCACCTTCCCAATCTGCTGCCCAGAGAGCCCTATATCTCGGAATGGGAGTGATGGGAGAGAGAGAATTTAAAAGATTAAGGGCAAGTCACCTAGGAAACGAGACCTCTGGGAAGTGCTCCTCAGACGCGCCTGTCTCCTCTGGGATACTTGAAGCTGATGAGGTCACCGAGAAAGCTGCTGTCAAAACTCTAAGGGTGCTCCCCTGGAGTCACAGAGTCAGGTGTGCGGAACCAAAGGGCTCTGGCCAGGGAAGCGTAACCTTCAGTATCACCAGTGACACTCTGCTTCAGAATCCTTTGTCATTTGTATGACAGTCCACTGTCTGAGTGATGAACGGGGAACAAGCTGATATGACTGCTGCTGCTGCTGCTGCTGCTGCTGCTGAGTCGCTTCAGTCGTTTCCGACTCTGTGCGACCCCATAGACGGCAGCCCACCAGGCTCCCCTGTCCCTGGGATTCTCCAGGCAAGAACACTGGAGTGGGTGTTAGGAGAAGGAAAATAAAACCCAGGTTCCCGTAATACGTCTTCCTCTAGTCCATTTTGCCTTTGAGCCCTGAGTCAGCTGCACTGAGGCCGACTTCCCTGTGTTACAGGAAACACTGCCCTCTTGTCCTGTGCACGGGGTCCCCAAGCCCCCACGAAGAGCTCCTTTCTGAACATCAAGTGCACTTACGCATGGTGTTGGCTCTAGTTATTGGCTCCAGTGGCTACTTTGGTATCATTGTTTTTTTTCTCTCTATCATAGTGTTTTTACAGTCATCGTTTTCTGGTGTATAACTTTGAAATTACATTGAATGAAATATAACTTAATTATATTTAAATGAAACTATACATTGAACTATAATTGAATGAAATATATTGAATAAAATGAAATATGAAGGAGGAAAAGGGCAACTGGCAGCCAACAGAAGGTGGAGCTATTTGAAAAATCTGGGCATAAGGAATTCAGAAATAACTATAAAGAAGAGAGAGCAGGGGTGAGATGAGTTGGTGAGAAGACTGAATACAAGGAACTTGGGGATCCCATACAAGATAAAACCCGAGGCTGAATGTAACGCGACCAACCCCAGCCTCTCCTCTGTGCATCCCTCATCCTCTTGATACCTGGACTGGACCACCTTGGTTTTCTCTTTTTTTTCCCAAAATATACCAAGTCAGTCTCATCTTAGTGTCTTTGCACCTACTGTCCTCTATGCTTAAAGCCCTTGTCCCCACACCTATATTATCTTATTTCTGTCCATCTTTCAGGTTTCAGATTAAAGCCACTTCTTCCCAGAGGCCTTCCCTGAACCCTCAATAGAAACAAGATTTCCTGCTTATTTCCTCTTGTGAGCCCTACACATGTTGGTTTTTTTTTTTTAATTGGGGTATAATTGCTTTACAATGTTGTGTTGGTTTCTGTTGTACAATGAAGTAAATCAGCTATGTTGGTGCTTAGTTGCTATGTCATGTCCAACTCATTGCAAGCCCATAGACTTGTATATGAACCCATGGACTTGTATGCAAGTGCATGGACTTGTATGCAAGTGCATGGACTTGTATGTGAGCCTGTGGACTTGTAAACATATATCCCCTCCCTCTTGGACCTCCCCTCCCACCTGCCCCACCCCACCCCTCTAGGTCATCACAGCACAGAGCTGAGCTCTCTGTGCTATACAGCAGGTTGCCACTAGCCATCTATTTTACACACGGTAGTGCGTATATGTCAATCCCAATCACCCACCTCATCCCCCTTCCCCCCACCGCTGTGTTCATCCTTCCATTTTCTGCAGTCTCTATTTCTGCCTTGCAAATAGGTTCATCTGTACCATTTTCTAGATTCCACATATATGCATTAATGTGGCTTCCCAGGGGGCTCAGCAGTAAAGAATCTGCCTGTCAGTGCAGGAGATATGGGTTCAATCCCTGGGCAGAAATTCCCTGGAGGGGGAAATGGCAACCCCTCCAGTATTCTTACCTGGAGAATGCCGTGGGCAGAGGAACCTGGAGGGCTACAGTCTATGGGGTCGCAAAGAGTCAGATACAACTGAGCAACTGGGCATACATGTGGAATCTATAAAAATGGTACAGATGAGCCCTGCGAATTTTTACACTCATCACAGCTTGTAATGACGTGTGTATCCTTCACCCCATAGCTGTACCATTAGGCATGTGATTTCTACCTCCTCGTTAGGCCATCAGCTTCATGAGGTGTAGAGATGTGTCTGCTTTACTGAAGACCAGAGCGCTGTCAAAGCACAGTGCTGGGCACATGTTAGGATGAGTCCTGGTGGTGGTCGAAGGAAGAAGGGTGAACACTGAAATGAGGAACTAACAACCTAATAAAGCATCAAAGGAGACGATATTAACAAGAAAGAGCAGACACAGATTATTTCGAATGATAGCTATAATAATAATCCGAGTGATGTGTTTACACCTTTATACTTCTCAATGTTTACTTATTATTTGACTGTGCTGGGTGTTAGTTGCAGCGTGCAAGATCTTCATTGCATCATGTGAGATCTTTCATTTCTGCACACAGACTCTCCAGTTGTGGCACGTGGGCTCCTGAGCTTGGGCTCAGTAGTCACAGGGCCTGGGCTTAGTTGCTCCACAGCGTGTGGAATCTGAGTTCCCCAACTAGGGATCAAACCTGCGACCCCTGCAATGCAACGTGGATTCTTAACCACTGGACCACCAGGCAAGTCCCGGATTCCCAACTGCTTCAGCATCCTTCATATCATGAGGATCCCATTAAGAGAAGAAGCACAGCAGATGGGGGCAGGGAGGGAGTAGGCAGCTTACTGACCCAGCTCTAGAAGTGCTTTCTGTGTGTGTGGTAAACAGTTATTTTTAGGAACAAAATCTTGCATTTCTGTCACATCTTCAACTTTTCTGACATGCTTTATTATGACCTTTTCTGGCATGCTCACACATGAGACAGTTCCTATTCTGGATGCAGCTGGATTTTCAACATCTCAGCAATAGGTTTTGCAGACTCTTCCAAGATTAATACCCATTCGGCACCCAAAATATTGTCTGCATGTTAGTTGAATCAACTCAAATTTGGTCATTTCTGTCCTATTAACTCAATATATTTTTAACTTAGAAAAAATAGAAACATATTATTTAATTTTTAAAAAGTAAAAGATAAGCATGTGTGTACCTTACTCAGTTTAGTTCAATCTGACTCTTTGCAACCCTCTGGACTGTAGCTTGCAAGGCTTCCCTATCCATCACCAACTCCCAGAGCCTACTCAAACTCATGTCCATCGAGTCATTGATGCCATCCAACCATCTCATCCTCTGTTGTCTGCTTCTCCTCCCACTTTCAATCTTTCCCATCATCAGGATCTTTTCCAATGAGTCAGTTCTTTGCATCAGGTGGCCAAAGTATTGGAGTTTCAACTTCAACATCAGTCCTTCCCATGAATATTCAGGACTGATTTGCTTTAGGACTGACTGGTTGGATCTCCTTGCAGTCCAAGGAACTCTCAAGAGTCTTCTCCAACACCACAGTTCAAAAGCATCAGTTCTTTACCACTCAGCTTTCTTTAGAGTCCAACTCTCACATCCATACATGACTACTGGAAAAACCATAGCTTTGACTAGGCAGACCTTTAATGTCTCTGCTTTTTAATATGCTGTCTAGGTTGGTCATAGCTTTTCTTCCAAGGAGCAAGTGTCTTTTAATTTCATGGCTGTAATCACCATCTGCAGTGATTTAGGAGCCCAAGAAAATAAAGTCTGACACTGTTTCCGTTGTTTCCCCATCCATTTGCCACAAAGTGATGGGACCATAAGCCAGGATCTTAGTTTTCTGAACGTTGAGTTTTAAGCTAACTTTTTCACTCTCCTCTTTCACTTTCATCAAAAGGCTCTTTAGTTCTTCTTCGCTTTCTGCCATAAGGGTGATGTCATCTGCATATCTGAGGTTATTGATGTTTCTCCCGGCAATCTTGATTCCAGCTTGTGCTTCTTCCAGCCCAGCGTTTCTCATGATGTACTCTGCATATAAGTTAAATAAGCAGGGTGACAATATATAGTCTTGACATACTCCTTTTCCTATTTGGAACCAGTCTGTTGTTCCATGTCCATTTCTAACTGTTGCTTCTTGACCTGCATATAGATTTCTCAAGAGGCAGGTCAGGTGATCTGGTATTCCCATCTCTTGAAGAATTTTCCACAGTTTGTTGTGATCCACACAGTCAAAGGCTTTGGCATAGTCAATAAAGCAGAAGTAGATGTTTTTTTTCTGGAACTCTCTTGCTTTTTCAATGATCCAACAGATGTTGGCAATTTGATCTCTGGTTCCTCTGCCTTTTCTAAATCCAGTTAGAACATCTGGAAGTTCTTGGTTCACGTACTGTTGAAGCCTGGCTTGGAAAATTTTGAACATTACTTTGCTAGCGTGTGAGATGAGTGCAATTGTGTGGTAGTCTGAGCATTCTTTGGCATTGGAATGAAAACAGACTTTTTCCTGTTCTATGGCCACTGCTGAGTGTTCCAAATTTGCTAGAATATTGAGTGCAGCACTTTCACAGCATCATCTTTTAGGATTTGAAATAGCTCAACTAGAATTCCATTACCTCCACTAGCTTTGTTCATAGTGATGCTTCCTAAAGCCCACTTGACTTCACATTCCAGGGTGTCTGGCTGTAGGTGTGATCACACCATTGTGTTTATCTGATCATGAAGGTCTTTTCTGTATAGTTTTTCGGTGTATTCTTGCCACCACTTCTTAATATCTTCTGCTTCTGTTAGGTCCATACTGTTTCTGTCCTCTATTGTGCCCATCTTTGCATAAAATGGTATCTCTAATTTCTTGAAGATATCTCTAGTCTTTCCCATTCTATTATTTCCCTCTATTTCTTTGCACTGATCACTGAGAAAGGCTTTCTTATCTCTCCTTGCAATTCTTTGGAACTCTGCATTCAAATGGGTATATGTTTTCTTTTCTCCTTATTACGTTGACATAAAACATAGGTTTGGTTTCTCTATAATTCCTAATCTGCTAATTCTTAGTCTTGGTTGAGGTCCTACTCAGTTCAGTTCAGTTCAGTCGCTCAGTCATGTCCAACTTTTTGCGACCCCATGAATCGCAGCATGCCAGACCTCCCTGTCCATCACCAACTCCCAGAGTTCACTCAGACTCACATCCATCGAGTCAGTGGTGCCATCCAGCCATGTGTTCTTCTGTCGTCCCCTTCTCCTCCTGCCCCTAATCCCTCCCAGCATCAGAGTCTTTTCCAATGAGTCAAACCTTTGCATGAGGTGGCCAAAGTACTGGAGTTTCAGCTTTAGCATCATTCTTTCCAAAGAAATCCCAGGGCTGATCTCCTTCAGAATGGACTAGTTGGATCTCCTTGCAGTCCAAGGGACTTTCAAGAGTCTTCTCCAACAACACAGTTCAAAAGCATCAATTCTTCGGCGCTCAGCCTTCACAGTCCAATTCTCACTTCCATACATGACTACTGGAAAAAGAGGTCCTACTAAGATCCTCTAATTATCCACAACTAATTTCCTCCTAGAGGGTTCCTCTAGAACCTTCCCCCAGATGTCAGTGGGCACCACCTCTACATTTAAGCTCACTTGGTAATATTTAAAGTCTTTACTGAATTTGTTACAATATTGCTTCTGTTTTATGTTTTGCCTTTTTTGGCCAAGAGGCATGTGGGATGACAGCTCCCTGTCCAGGGATCAAACCTGCATCCCTTTCATTGGAAGGTGCAGTTTTAACCACTGGACTGCCAGGAAAGTCCTCCCCCTTGGTAATATTTAAGACCCTCTCTTTTAGCTTCTGTTACTATTGCCGTTACCATTATTCTTTTCTTCCCCCACTTTTTTATTTAAACTTTATTTTATTGGAGGATAGCCAATTAACAATGTTGTGATAGCTTCAAGTGCACAGCAAAGCAACCCAGCCATGCATATGCATGTATCCATTCTCCTCCAAACTCCCGCCCCATCCAGGTTGCCACATAACCCTGAGGAGAGTTCCCTGTGCTACCCAATAGGTCCTTGCTGGTTATCCACTTTAAATACAGTGGTGTGTACATGTCCACCCCCAGCTCCCTAACTACCCCTTTCCCCGATCCTTCCCCCTGTGTTACCGTGACTCTTTTTCTTTCCATGCATCTCTGTCTCTTTGGCTTTTGCCTCTTGCTTTGTGTCGCCTTGTTGCAAGGAAGCGCTGCCTTTGCCTCTAAACTGGAAAAGCAGTGCACTGCTTTGTGTCTGCTACACCACGTGCACTGGCCTCGCATTGCTCTGTGCTGGGCTCAGTTTCCTGGCCAGAGGTCCCAACCTGTGTTTCCTTCAGAGTGTTTATCACAACCTCGAAAAGCAAGTGATTCTTTTCGGCCTTGCTGGCCTGGCTGCCCAGGGCTCTTGTTGTGCTGTCTGTCCAGGCTTTGTATTGCCACTCCTTCTGGTCTGTAGAGACTCTTGAATTTCAATGATTACTCCACTTTGGTTGATTCTTGGGCCCCAGAGATTTTTATGATCTGATTTGGGATAGGAAAGAACTACTCATGGGAAAACCATACTGGGAAGACTACTATTTTCTCAGAAAAAAAAAAGCCAAAAACAAATGCCTGACTTTGTTTGTCTCTGGGTGACTTATATACCTTTTATCAATATGTAAAATTCTGGAGTATGCTCAAATTGCTGCTTTTATAGGAGAAAATGTCCTTCATTGTTTTTTTCTTTTCATTTTAACTCCTTCCAGAAATAACATATGGTTACATTTCCAACTAGATTAATTTATTTGATATTTATATCCATCCTATGTATTAAGTAAGGCTGTTACTACAATTTCTTTTTCAGATAAATATACTGAACTCGGGTTATTTTAAATGTCAGTGGTCACACAACTAGCTAACAGAACTGAGAAAATAATACTTTGTCCTTCTGATTCTGAATTCAATGTATTTTTGACAACATTTTGTAATCACCAATGCTAGAAATAAAGCAATTTCCTTTATCAGTGCATTTCTTCTTGCACATCTTGGACTTTGGAAATATGGTTGGGCACACGAGAGTAGGGGAAAAAATGGTGAGGAGCAAAGAAGGAATTAGCAATAAAAAGGTAAAAATACTAGTGGTGATCATTTTGTGATGCATAGAAATATGAATCACTACATGATTCACTTGTAACTAATATAGTGTTGTAGGTCAAGTACACTTCAATTAGAATAGACAAATAAATAATAAGTTAATTTTTTAAATTTAAACAAAGGTAATGGACTTCCCTGGTGGCCCAGGGGTTAAGACTCCATGCTTCCAATGCAGAGGGCACGGGTTTTAATCCCTGATTGGGGAGCTAAGCTCCCACATGCTATACAGTGTGGCCAAACCTAAAATTACAAAAAGAATTTACAAAGAGGAAAAAAAATTAATAATAACAAAAAAAATTTTTTAAGAAGTAAATGGAAGGATGATGATTCATAAATGTTGGCAGAGACTCAGAATTGGAGAAGAGGATTTAAAGCTTCCAAGAGAAAAAGATTGCCATTCACTCTCAAGGACACACAGCACACACTCTTATTCCAGCAGTATAAGCATTTTACAGGTAGTGGCTTCTTGACATCTTAAGAACAGATGAAGCTAGAATGTTCCAATGAGCCAAAAATAGCATATGGTGTTCCTAGACTCCGGTTCTTACTGTCACTAGACGCATGTCTTACCCTTCTCTAAGATTTTCTACTTCAAACAAAAAGAAAGGAAAGATATTTTTCCTCAAGAAATGTAGACATTAACAAGATGTTTTGAGCTAAGCTAGCAAGTCTTTAGCATCACTGTTAAATCAATGACTTACTACTATGCCCAACAGCCTTGAAATTATAAACAGCCATCAAATTATTCAAACTACCTTGTATTCATCTCAGAAGAACTTGCTACATTACAAAGCCTGTGCTCTTTAAGAGCTTTCCCATGGAAGCAGGTTGTACCAATTCTCTTCTTTCCCCTTTCAAGGCAATTTCTTAAGAAGAGAAAGAGAATGGTGGTGGGAAAAGGTTTCATTTGTTTGTCTTACTGTTTTTGACTTATTAGAATGAGCTGTCCCTGAAAAGGTGTGAGAGGGGTGAATTGGGGAGAAATAAAAGACATGACTGAGCGACTGAACTGAACTGAAGTGAAAATAAATAAAGAACTAACAGAAGACTGTCCAAAACTGCCATCATCTTAATGTTTCTCGAGAACATTCAATAGGGGGACTGATCAAGTATTAACAAAGATCAAGGATCACCATCATCTTTCCTTGGGAAACACTTTAAAACTAACCTTCAAGTTGTGTCACAAAGGTCAGCAAACATGGATTTACAGATAGGAGTGACGGTATCAGTGTTTCTGATTCGTCGGATCTGAGGTGAAGGACAGGCCAACCTGTGTCTCTGGGTAGGTGATCAGAGACATCACTGGAAGGAACAGCTTCTTTCGCTGAGTTTTACCTTACAGGATCTACTGTTCTGTATTGGCCACAGATTTGGTGGTGCTATAAGAAGCTTGTCAATTTGGTGTGCGGCTCTAAACAAAATAAGGACCATCTGAGATTTATTAATGCTGATTTCCTGTTGGGCAAGTGAACCAACAGGAGGTGTCAACCCACGTTTGTGTCTGTTCTGTGACAGGATAAATGTGTGTTACTTTCTATTTACAGAAAAATGCAGTCGGCCCTCTCGTGTGGTGTGGAAATGGATAAGGATGAATGGTGCAGACAGTTCTGTCAACTGCACTTGGAGCTGTCAAAATGGTTTCTACAAATTCCCACCTACAATGGACAAGGTCAAAAGCATCAAACAGGTGCCACCTCATTAAGACAGAAATGCACCTAGCTCCACGCCCCACACAATGGTCCCCGATGCTCAGATTAGTCCTATAGACACCTGAATACTTCTTTCCATTTCACATTTGGTCCCATTAAGCACAGGGGACAGTTAATAAAGGAAGAAAAATTAGTCCAACTGAATTAATTGAGCTCGGGTAGAAGGGAGGGGAACATTGCCATTCGGTCTATTTCTGAAAGAACAATGGTGCTTTTGTTGCCCATGATGCTGAGCGCCTGGATTCTGATTTAATTCTTTCCTAGGCTTCAGGGGCAGGGTCCCCTCAGGAAGAAGTTTAAAAGTGTATCTCTGCTTCAGTTTAAGAGAAAAGAGTGCTACATATACCAAACAAATGAAAACACACACACAAGTCAATCACATGAATAGAATTAAGGATGGCTAATTGTTCATGAAGTGATATCAGTGAGCTTTGTACAGTGATATTCTCTGTAGTGATCTGTTATCAGGCAGTTGAATGAATGTTTATGAGCCCCACCCACCCAAATAGACAGTACTCTCTGAACATATTGTTATGAGAAGGACAAGATTTATCCTCATGCTTAGTTAGCACAGGAATAAATCAAACCTTAGGATTGAAAGAGTCATAGAGATCTTTAGGTTCAAATCCTTTCCTGAAAAACCCAGGATCAGTGAGGTTTATAGAATTATTCAGGTGACCTGACAATTTTTGACAGAAGACTGGTCAGATTTAGGTCTTTGAAAGCTATGGTATTGCTCTTTATACTGGACTTCACTAGCCATTTTAGTAGGAGTTCCCCATCATTCTTCTGCAATATAAACCTATTTTCTACAACCCTAGTTTCCATACTTCAGTAGACTTAAGAGTCATCTAAGATCTTTCATAAAAATTCAGGTTCTATAACCTCAGCTCCAGATATCCTGATGTAGTAGGTAATGCCCACCACTCAAAAAATTCTGTTTTAAAAATCTATTTTTAGTAAACCCATGGATGATTCTAATGCAGTTAGACCATGGAACCCACTCTGAGAAACACAGTTATACACAACATTATAATCCTAACAGCTTGAAAAAAGTAAGATCTTTTTCCATTTTATGAAAGGCAGATAAATAACTTCTCCTTGCTTTTACCTCATTACCTGAATAGACGTACTTTTTATCTTCTCAATGAAACAATAATTAGAAAGATTTCAAAGAACTTCTCCTCCTATCTTGTCTGTTTCCTTCCAGATTCTATGCCATCTACTCATGCCTAGTTTTCTTCAAGACCATTTTCTGGTGCTAAAATGAGATTTAAATCAAAATACAATCAAATGTAGCTTCATAGTACTCAACTTTGTGCTGGAGCAGCTACAGTACAAATACGTGGACATTCAGAGGGAAGAGTACTTCCAGCTCAGGGAGATATTGCAAAGCATGTAACAGACACACTGGGCTGAGAACAAGCCAGGTAGGGCAAAGGGGAAGTGGCATTTATTGAATGTGCTAAATGAATCAGGTACTTTGTTTACATGGTAGCAAAAGGGAAACAAAGATGGCAGCCACATTCCTCTGGGAAGAAAGAATAGATCTTTGTTTAGCTATCTTGCCTAACTGATGGACAATTTAGATACTGTGAAACAGTCCATTTTGTGCATGGTCAAGATAAGCCAGGAGTGAGCTGTCAAGAAAAACTGTGCACTGACTTTGAAACAGAATAAAGAAAAAAAAAGAAAAACAATCAGGGAAGGGAGTCCTTTCTGGCATACTCATCCAAGTTATCTCCTTCTTTTATTTTTCTTTCAGTTCTTTTAAAAACTCTGTCAGTTGCAGAATATTGATAGTAATGAAAATGATTCTTGTGCATAGACATGAAAATTGTGTCCATAGAAGAGGCAGTTTCTTACTGCCCCATGAATATTGACCAATTTTGCCATTACATACCTGTGATTCTTCAAGCTTTCCTTTGAATCCAACTGGAATATCTTACTTGACCTCTCATTAAATAATAAGTTAAATATTTGTCACATGTTAATTTCTAAATTTATTTATACAGCTGTGATTTCACCCTTTAAAACATAATAATCCTTAACAAAACCAAAGAAAGAAAATTGATCTGCCTTAAGAGAGTAAGCTTTTTTTTTTTTTTTTTTTTTTCCTTGTTGACTGAAGAGAGAAAAATAAGAGGAGAACAGAACTGCAGGTACAAGGGTTAATAAATTGTGATAAGAGGGTAAAGCTTTATGTGATGGTACCAGTGAACTGTCCTGATGGCCGGTGGAACCTAGAGACGTTTAGAATGGGAATGTTAACACTTTGGATTGGCTGTGTTTTTTTCCCTCCCCACTCATTCTCCCGAACATTCTCCCATACATTCTTCTGCTCACACTGCATGGTACTGATCTTTGCCATTCAGTAAGAAACAAGAGACAGGGCAGGCAGATGGAGAAGGCAGAGTTGAGGTTGGCAATGCAGTAGAACCAGAGGTCAAGGCCTCAAAAACCTGAGTAAGACAAGAGAATTCTCAAAAACCAGCAAGATATCCGGACAGATGCTGGACTAGCCAATGTATGATGGATGGGTGATCCAACTAATACTTTTTCGTGTTATTTTTCAAATTAATAAGCTTTATTTTTAAAGCAGTCTTAGGCTCCCAGGTGGCACTAGTAGGTAAAAGATCTGCCTAGCAATGCAGGAGACGCAAATTCATGGGTTGAATCCCTAGGCTGGGAAGATCCCCTGGAGAAGGAAATTGCAGTGCACTCCAGTATTTCTGTCTGAGAAATCCCATGGGCAGAGTAACCTGGTGGGCTACAGTCCGTGGGGCTGCAAAGAGTCAGACACGACTGAGAAACTGATCTGCTGCCTAGGCTGGGAGCAAAATACAGCAATGAATCAGAGCACCTCCCATACCCACCACACATACCCCCTGATACACACACAAAGCCTCCTCCACTATGACACCCTACGCCACACTGGTACATTTAATTACAATTCATGAACCTTCATTTCACATCAAAATCACCCAAAGTCCATGGTCTACACTGGGATTCATTCTTGGTGTTGTACATTCTATAGGCATAAAGACACATATCCACCACTGCAATATTTAGTGTCCGTTTTTAAAGCACAAGTTAATATCAGTTGAATGCCCATTGTCTGACATCCAGGTACCACATTCCACATCTTCCTTTAAGCAAGCAGACAAGACAAGTCTTATTAGCTCTATTTAGTATAAGAGGAAGCTGAAGCTCAGTTCAGTCCAGTTCAGTTCAGTCGCTCAGTTGTGTCCAACTCTTTGCGACCCCATGAATTGCAGCATGCCAGGCCTCCCTGTCCATTACCAACTCCCGGAGTTCACTCAGATTCATGTCCGTCGAGTCAGGGATGTCATCCAGCCATCTCATCCTGTCGTCCCCTTCTCCTCCTGCCCCCAATCCCTCCCAGCATCAGAGTCTTTTCTAATGAGTCAACTCTTTGCATGAGGTGGCCAAAGTACTAGAGTTTCAGCTTCAGCATCATTCCTTCCAAAGAAATCCCAGGGCTGATCTCCTTCAGAATGGACTGGTTGGATCTCCTTGCAGTCCAAGGGACTCTCAAGAGTCTTCTCCAACACCACAGTTCAAAAGCATCAATTCTTCGGTGCTCAGTTTTCTTCACAGTCCAACTCTCACATCCATACATGACCACTGGAAAAACCATAGCCTTGACTAGATGGACCTTTGTTGGCAAAGTAATGTCTCTGCTTTTCAATATGCTGTCTAGGTTGGTCATAACTTTTCTTCCAAAGAGCAAGCGTCTTGAAGCTCAGGAAAGTAAATTGTTCAAGCTGAGACACTAAGCAAGTAAAGGAAGAAGTCCCTGGTAGTGCAGTGATTGGGAATCCGCCTGCAATTACAGGGGACATGGGTTCAATCCTTGCTCTGGGAAGATCCAACATGCCGCGGGGCCATAAATACTCAGCCCGAGCACCCTAGAGCTTAAAAGCCACAAGAGAAGCCACCACAATGAGAGGCCCAAGCACAACTAGAGAAAGCCCAAACACAGCAACAAAGACCCAGTGCAGCCAAAAATAAAACACACAAAAAAATTTTTTTTTAAGTGATGGAGATGTATACATTGCTCGACTCCAACATCCTCACTCTTGACATTATTTTGTACCACTTCTTAGAGTATTTGTACTTGTGGAAATAGTACCAGCTGGAATATTTCGTTTTGTTTTATTGGGATATGAAGCAAATGAAGCTCCAACCAAAATATTAGCAGCAAGAGGACCAGAGAAAACATACCCAAGTAGATAAATCCTCAGTCAACAGAGCTAAACCAATAGTGACACCAAGGGAAAATACATTGGCACACTTTAAGCACTTTTTAGAGCCTTTCAAGAAAAAGAAATGGGTTTATAATTGCAGTACTCAGGCTGTGAGTTCCTTAAATGCAGTGGATTAAGTCCTCACACCTTTCAGGATGAATAATAATTTACCAGTAAAGAGAAACATATTAGACTTGTCATAGGCAGATTTTGTAATAATCAGAACTGCATTTGTAAGAGAATCAAGGTTCCACATTGTCAGTTTCAGCTTTTCTTGTTAAATTAACTTCTTCTCTGACAATACATCCTTCTGGGAGGAAATGAAGGCAAGGTGGGGGGAAGGATTTATTCAGATGAAGGAAATATGCTACTAAATTTATCTGGCTTTATTTGTTATGAGTTAGAAAAAAAAACTGAGATCAAAACACATCTGCACATATTTGAGAATCCAAGCTCTTCTCTGAGCTTTTTATAAACTGCTGTCACTTCTCTCTGCCTCTCCAATGTCACCCTCTTCTGTTCCAGAAGTGTTCTTACTCTGCCCCGTCTTCCTTCCCCCTTGGAGTATTTGTTCAAATATCAGGTGCTACCTCCTCAAAGAAATCTTCCCTAACCACCTACCTTAACCCTGACCCTCACATTTTTCCCTCAGCCACCTCTTCTCACTTCTTCTCTGACTCTTTCCTTATTCATTGTTCAGTCAGTTCAGTTCAGTCACTCAGTCATGTCCAACTCTTTGTGACCCCACGGACTGCAGCACGCCAGTCTTCCCTGTCCATCACCAACTCCTGGAACCTACTCAAACTCATGTGCATGAGTTAGTCATGCCATCCAACCATCCTCTGTCGTCCCCTTCTCCTCCTGCCTTCAATCTTTCCCAGCATCAGGGTCTTTTCCAATGAGTCAGTTCTTTGCATCAGGTGGCCAAAGGATTGGAGTTTCAGCTTCAGCATCAGTCCTTCCAATGAATATTCAGGACTGATCTCCTTTAGGATGGACTGGTTGGATCTCCTTGCAGTCGAAGGGACTCTCAAGAGTCTTCTCCAACACCACAGTTCAAAAGCATCAATTCTTCGATGCTCAGCTTTCTTTATGGTCCAACTCTCACATTCATACATGACTACTGGAAAAACCATAGCTTTGATTATATGGACCTTTGTTAGCAAAGTAATGTCTCTGCTTTTTAATATGCTGTCAGATTGGTTATAGCTTTTCTTCCAAGGAGCAAGCCTCTTTTAGTTTCATGGCTGCAGTAATTTTGGATTTTTGATTCATCAGCAGTGATTTTGGAGGAAAATACAGTCTGTCACTGTTTCCCTATCTATTTCCCATGAAGTGATTTACCACTAACTGAAATTATTTTCCATCTTGATACATCTGTGTTTTGTCTATTATCCACTGCTCACCCAGCACAGAAATGTAAGTACTACAAGGGACATTTTCTGAATTGTTCACTGATATTTTTCCACCATCCAGCATAGTTTCTGGGTCACTGGTAATGCTCCATCAATATTTGTTGAGTCAACAAATGAGTAATATATGTAAGGAGATGGTTAGAGAAGGAAGGAGCCACATGCAGAATTGTCTCTGATCCTTCTGTTTCCTCAAATCTGGACTTAGAAGCCAATCTCGGGCCTCCATCACCACGCCGGTCCCTAAAGGGACGTATTAAGTTGCGTATCTGCCATGTCCTATTATACTGACTGAGGTTTGCCAAGACTGTTTTTTTTTTACCCTTGAACAAACCCACAAGCTATTTTTACATTTGACCGGGCAAGTTTGCTTAGAAACCCCTAGCCGACAAAGAAAACACAACAGTGCCCTCACAGGGTTTGTGAAATGGATGGGTTTACAAGCAAGGGAAATCTTCCATAATGACAAGTTTTGTAGTCTAGAATTCAGAATTACAAAATTGAATTCAGACCATTCAGATTTGTCCCTGCCATAGTCTATTGTATCTAAGCTATGTTTACGTTTCCCACACTTCGAGATTCAGAGAATTTTCTCTCTGTCCCAAAACCTGTTTCCAGCCTTGCATGTGGTTCCCTAATCGGTCCTGTTCTAGCCCTGGCTGGTGGTGGTATAGTTTCATGGGATATTGTTGTATGACCTTTGCAAATGCATCTTTAAAAGGGAAAGCTAGGATGAGATCTACCTTAACTCTTCCCATAGGTTTCTCTTGGCCAATATATCCATCATATTATCTTCCTTGAGCCATTTCTTTCAGTCCCATTTCTAGCATGTACAAACAGGTGAGGGAGGCAGTGTTACCATGGAAAGCTCATGAACTTTACCATTACAACCCAGAAATTAAATCATGACTTCAGAACTTTCTCGGTATGTAGTCTTCTGACATTAAAATTTCCAAGTTTAAGGAAACCAATCTCCAACATTGACATAATAACCATTATATTACAAGATTATGAAAATGCAATGATGTATATATTAATAACATAACAAATTGCCTATAGTAGTAACTGAATAACTTTTTTATAACTTCTTTCCCCAAGTGCCTGAAGTTGTAAGTGCCCCTTTATGAAACCCACTCCTACCCTCAATATCATTTCTACGTGAGCATCTTGGCTTCTTCCCACATGGTCTTTCTTCGGTAGGTACCATTTTGCCTGAAGGTTTCCCAAGGGGCTCAGTGTTAAAGAATCCACTTGCCAGTGCAGGAGCCGCTGGAGATGTGGGTTTGATCCCTGGGTGGGGAAGATCCCCTGGAGGAGGAAATGGCAGCCCACTCCAGTATTCTTGCCTGGAGAATCCCATGGACAGAGGAGCCTGGTGGGCTGCAGTCCATGGGGTCCCAGAACCGGACACTACTGAAGTGGCCAAGCATGCGGGGACTCATCCTGCCTGAAGACAGTGGAGATTCCTATACGGAGTTTCCTTGCCCTACCCCACCATTCTATTTACCTCCAATCCCAGTTTATCTACCATACTGTGCACAAATCATGCATGAATATTGCTGCCTCTCAGTGACTTTCCTGAATAGAGATCATTAAAATTTCCTGTAACTAATGAATGGTGAAGATATATAAATCCCAAATCACCTCATTTTCTTTTCTCCTCAACACTTTATATGCATTCTGTCGTTTAACTCTCACAACTCTGAGGTATAATTATGCTATTATAGGAATTGAGAATTTCCATAGTTCAAATCATTTGACCAACTTGATCCATTAATAAATGGCCAAGCTCATCTCAAAGCAGGCTTATTTGACACAAAACCCTGAATTTGAAGCTTTCACTGTATTGACTCCTTTGATAACTTGTCATTTAATTATTTCCGTGAAAGAATAATCTATATTCTCAGGATACCTTAATAACACCAGGGGGATAAACTGGGAGACTGGTCTTGACATATGCACACTACTATATGTGAAATAGTTAACTAAGGACCTACTGTATAGAATGGGGAACTCTATCAGTACTCTGTAATGACCTATATGGAAAAGGAATCTAAAAAAAGAGTGGACATAGGTATCTGTATAACTGACTTACTTTGCTGTACACCTGAAAATAACACATTATAAATCAACTACACTCCAATAAATATTTCAAAAAATAACATTCATTCAGAGCACAATATTTTTAAGCTTGGGTATTATTGGGTAAGCAGATTCGATCCCTAGGTCAGGAAGATCTCCCAAAGAAGGAAGTTAAACCATTCCAGTGTTCTTGCCTGAAAAATCCCATGAACAGAGGAGCCTGGTGGGCTACAGACCATGGGGTCACAAAGAGTCTGACATGTCACATGGTGTGAATTTTTTTGGATAGTCTCTTGCCTGATCCCAATTTCAGAAGCTAGGTTCTGGGAAAGCTATATCTCTAGGGTTTTTATAAACCAACAGAAAGATTTTCCTATTGCTAAACTTCGGAAACTAAAATCTAGAAGTCAGATTTTCCTTGAATGGTGAGTTTCACTACAGAATCATTCAGGTCCCTTTAAATTCCATCAGAAAATAATTATAATCATTATGCTGTTAGCATTATAGCACACTAGCTAAAATAATACTCTCAGTGTTTCTAAAATAATGTGATAATATGCCATACATGTGACATAAAAGATAATTAATTTTCAAAATGACAGCTGCAAAAATCTCTTCCTTTTAATTTTGGAGAGTAGAAACATATTTCTCAATTGTGATACATACAGTTTCTACTTACAAATTTCTTGAGAGGTTGTAGAAAGAACAACATCAAGATTTCAGAAGAAGCTTTCAAGACACAGCATGAAACAATGTATTTAGCAAAGCTGCTCTTCAACTAAGAAGGAATGATAAAAGTCAGCAAAAAAGTTTCAGTATGAATACTGAACTATGGAAATACCTATACCATCATATTCCAATGTTTGATTCTAGTCTGAATACTGACTAAAATTTGCAGAATGTTTGTAGGATATGAATTATTGATTTTCTCCTCCTTGGTCTGAAGGCTTATAATAGTCAAAGACTGTCCATTTTCCTCATCAAAGTTGGTGGGAATCAACTTTTTTAAGTTAGATGTTTGTATAACCTCATAGGGAAGTGAATGTCTCTGTTCATGCCTCACATTTCCTGTAGATAAAATGTAGATAATCTTACAAATCACTCAAAAGCATAAATGCTCCCATCCATGTAACAAGGCTATATCTCTCTCTTGAGTTCCTAAATAAGTTTTCTGTTTTCCATTTGTTTCTAAAACCTATTGTCTAAAGCTAAACTATTCATTAAAACCACTTCTTTGCTGAATTTTCTGCCTTGTTTAATAACACCTTTATATCCTAATCACATGTGAAAATTTGGGAGTGATACTCAACAGCTTTCTCTTCTTTACCCCTTGCGTGTAGGTTCTCAACAAACCTGGATAACTCTATTCTCTGTAACACCTCTGCTCTTGACTGTATTCTTGGGGTTTTTTTGTTGTTTGTTTGTTTGCTTTGTGTCACCTTTCAGTTCAGTTCAGTTCAGTTGCTCGGTCATGTCCAACTCTTTGTGACCCCATGAATCACAGCACGCCAGGCCTCCCTGTCCATCACCAACTCCCGGAATTCACTCAAACTCATGTCCATCGAGTCAGTGATGCCATCCAGCCATCTCATCCTCTGTTGTCCCCTTCTCCTCCTGCCCCCAATCCCTCCCAGCATCAGAGACTTCCAATGAGTCAAGTCTTCTCATGAGATGGCCAAAGTACTAGAGTTTCAGCTTTAGCATCAGTCCTTCGAAGAACACCCAGGGCTGATCTCCTTTAGAATGGACTGGTTGGATCTCCTTGCAGTCCAAAGACTCTCAAGAGTCTTCTCCAACACCGCAGTTCAAAAGCATCAATTCTTCAGCACTCAGCTTTCTTCACAGTCCAACTCACATCCATACATGACCACTGGAAAACCCATAGCCTTGACTTAGACTAATTCAATAGCTTCTTAAGTAGGTTCACAGACTGTACACATTGTCTGTGACAACATTTGTTGTCTGATCCTCTGTTGCCTCCCTTGTTCATCATATTGTAACTGAGCAGGACACTATGAGGCCTTCCAGAGTCAGAACCTGCCCCCCACCTCCGCCCCCTGCCAGCCATGTCTTCTGTCTCCTCTTGTTTATAGAAAAGCTGTAGTCTCCCAGGACTCCCCTGAGTCACAAGAATAAATGATTGAAGGCATGTGAACATGTAATGACAAAAATAGCAGCTGGGCCAGGAGAACTAGTAAGAATTTAGAGATGATATCAGTTATATGGCAGTCACAGAATCTTTAGTTCCTTCCTGAAGTACCTATGTAATAGTATCTGAAATTTCCTGAGTTGTTTCACCGATGTTTAAGCTCCCACCAAGTGGAAGAAGGTAACTACTTTATGACTACAAATAATTATATTGCCACCAGCCCTACTGGAGCTTAAAGATTGATAATGGCAACCCCTGTGGCACTGCCCTGTAACCTCACCATTGGCCAATCAGAGAATTGCATATGAGCTGATCATACACCCTGCAACCCCACCCCCTCACCTTGCCGTTAAAAATGCTTCCCTCAAAGACATGGAGGAGTTTGGGTCTTTTTAGCATAAGCCACTCTTTCTCTTTGCATAGCCCTTGCAGTAAGCCTTGCTCTGCCCCAAATGCTGACATTCATTTCCCTCCTTTAAAATTGCAAAGCCTTCATGACTGTTTCTAGAATAAAATGCCAAATTCCTATCATGAACTTTAAAATATCTAATTGCAAATTATCATTCTAGTCTTGTTCCTCTCTCCATAATGCTGTGTGCCCTATACTCTGATCAGTTTCAAAATGCACCCTTAACTTGTGTGTCTTGATATTTTCAGTCCCGCTGCTTCCTCAATTCTCAAGCCTTTATTAAAATCCTTTCTGTCCTTTAAGACTCAATTCAGTTGCCACTATGCCTTCGGAATATCTAACCCCATGTCAGAAAAAATTGCCTCTTCATTTGGATGCCTTTCGTTTATTTGTACATTTACTTAGAGTTTATTTCATCTCCTTCCATTCTATCTCAAAAGGCAACATAAGGGCTTTTAAGAGACAGCATGCTAACAACATTAGAAAGACCTGGATTGCGATTGCCACTTCACCCCTTGCTAGCTGTGTGACCTTGGACAACATACTTAGTTAAAGTTGCCTCAGTCTCTTCTCATCATGTCTAAACTGTAGCTAATAGTAGATATTCCACATAATTATTATGAGGAAGAGAGAAATCTATATACCTATAAATATCAGCCATAACTGTCTGCTATAATTCTCAGGCGGCCCTAGTGGTAAAGAGTCCATCTGCCAATCCAGAGGAGGCAAGAGACACAGGTTTGATCCCTGGAAGGAGAAGATCCCCTGAAGTAGGAAATGACAAACTGCTCTAGTATTCTTGCCTGGAGACTCCATGGACAGAGGAGCCTGGTGGGCTACCGTCCATGGGGCCACAGAGAGTCAGACATGACTGAGCGACTAAGCAGCGGCAGCATAATTTAAAGAAGAGGCGTCAGAAAGAAATATTTTCTCTAATAATTTTTACTAAATCAACTCATCTGATATAGTCCTTCTGGAGAAATAAACATAGCAGTTTAAAAAATCTGAGACAATAACCCACCAACAACAAAATTATATGAATTTTGTAGATGAGTTTCATCCTTCCTCCATCCAGAACGACACAGGAAATACACCCTCTAGGATGCAGAGGAGAGCATGTAGTATACCTTCTAGCAGAGACCGGTACAGTCGTCACACTAGTTGTTTGTATTTCTGCTTGCTCTTCCCTACTCCTGCTTTCTTGATTCTAAACTCCTGGAAGATGAGAACCTCACCCTACTCAATCCTGGATAAGCTCAGTGCCTAAATGAAGCATTGAAGTTCATAACATTGAATTGAGTTGAATGCAATTTAATTGAATTGAAGCTAATCAAATCTATGCTAACTAAACGCGCCCATCAAAAAGAGAAAAATATGCTATCTGGAATTCATTTGGAACCCTCTGTTCTGTCTCCTTGACCCCCTCAGTTCAGTTCAGTCGCTCAGTCATGTCCGACTCTTTACAACCCCATGGACTGCAGCACGCCAGGCTTCCCTGTCCATCACAAACTCCTAGCTGCTACTGCTGCTAAGTCGCTTCAGTCGTGTCCGACTCTATGTGACCCCATAGATGGCAGCCCACCAGGCTCCCCCGTCCATGGGATTTTCCAGGCAAGAGTACTGGAGTGGGTTGCCATTGCCTTCTCCACAAACTCCTGGAGCTTACTCAGACTCATGTGCATCAAGTCGGTGATGCTATCCAACTATTTCATCCTTTGTCATCCCCTTCTCCTTGACTCCCTGCTCTCTGTTTATAACTAAACAAGGAGTGTCTCCCAGCCTTCCTTTTCCTTTGCTTCCATTGGTTTCCTTTGCTTCTGCTGTATCACATCCTTCCTGGGAAGAGTTGCTTTTCCTAAGGATTTCACTTGGGTGTACACTCCCCTTTCATGATGGGCATGTTATTTGTACAATCTGTAGGGTTTTTCGTTAGCAGAGATGTGTATGCTAGGGAGTGGGCATGTTTATTATTCATATTTGTCATCGTGCTGGAACTGCGATTGTTTTGAATTGCAATCATTTTTCTCATTTGGGCTCTTCTGTGCCTCCTCAATTTGTCTTCTGTTTGTTTGCTCATCTCCCTTCAGAAACAGCCTGACTGCAGTTATAATTGTTTCCATTCATAACAGATTATTTGGCCTTCAGATGTCTGTCTAACTTCACAAGAAAGGGAAAATATGCACCGATGCCTCCCAGCCAGCGGACTTTCAGTGATTTTCCGCAGCCCCCATCACTAGATAACACCAGGCACTTCCCCAGATAAGTCCACAGCATGTTTGCTGACCTATGAAACCATCTCCTGAAAGCAATCGTTGACCTCATCCGTCTGTTCTGTCAGTGTTCATGCCTCTGCTTCCCCCAGTGAAATTAAGAAGATTGAAACCAAGGGTAATTGTAATCCTATTATCAATAACAGCTCTTTCATAACCTATAATAGTCAACGTATTTTTTCTATCAGCTTGAAAGTTGGTGGTGAATAGCAGGATTTTAAAAATCATTTCTTTTAAAGCCATGTCTAAGACTCACCTGAGAAGCCTAATAAACACACAGAATGCTGATCCCCAGCCCCCGGAAATTCTGATTCCTGGCCCCTTCTAGAATGGAGCCAGAAATCTGCATTCTAATAGATTCTCCAGCTGATCCTGGAGTCGGTAGTCTGCATACACTATACTGAGTAACACTGGTTAGAAGTGTGATCATTATCCATCAGATGTCAAAAAAATATCAAAACATTTAGGAAAAAAATCATCTGAATGGGGGTAAGACAATGGGTAAAATGACTGGGTTTTCAGCCAGTTGTTCATTAGATTATGAAAACTAGAATCAGACCCTGAAGGGAAGATTGTGTACATGAGTGTCAGGGACAAATCTTCATTTCCGCATTTTGATGCTTCAACCACAACCAGTATTAAACAACTGCTCCAGTATGAGTATCTGCATCTGTGTAACAAACCCAAACTTTAGTATTAACATAGCAGTGATTATTTCAGTTTCTATGGGTGAGGAATTCAGGAAAATTGGGGTGACAAACATTTCTAGTTTGCCTAGGACTCAGGGAATTCCTAGGACATGGGGTTTTCGGTACTAAAACTGGAAAAGTTCTTGGCTAACCAGGATGCATTGACCACCTTGGGCTTACTGGGTGAATATAGACAGATGTCAGTAGGGTCTACTGTCATCTGATGGCTTCACCATGGCTAAAGGATCTATTAATTCTGCCAAAAGGGTGCACTAACATGACTATGGGCCGGATATCTTCATTCCTTGCTAGTTCTTGGCAGGAGCCTTCAATTCCTCACTTACGCGGTCCTCTCCCCAACACGGAGCTAACATCAACCAGATACAGCAGTGCAAGAAAGTGATCAGGAAGGAAACTGCCTGCCTTTTTACAACCTCGTCTCCAAAGTTGCACATCATTACTTCTACTTTATTCTGTTAGAGGCCAGTCACTCAGTCCAGCCTACAAAAGAGGAAAATTAGGCTACACCTCTTGAAGGAAGGCATGTCAAAAGATCTGTGGATATATTTTAAGCGACCACCACTCCCAATGTTTTCTTCAGATTCAAACCTTCCTAGGAGATGACTTGCCTTCTGAATCTGAAAGAACTTCATGTTAGAATAAAACAATCTCCTCACTTTGCTTTTGGTAGCTGAACTATAGCTGACCTTTCTGGCATTCGGAATTATGTTCTTGTTGCTTTAATAAAAAAGAATAAACTTTCATGCCATTTTATTCAATGAAAGCTCATATTTCTAAGGTAAATGCCAGTAGGTTTCCTTCATAACTGAGGTTTGGGGGAAACTTGGCAAGTTCATAATTAACTAGATCAATGCATTCAATCAAACCAGAAAATGGTTGTCTCAAAACTACTGCAACTTGTTCTGTTTTTATTTTATTTTTTATCAAATTAGTTAGTAGCTAAGTAGAGACCGGAAACCAGACTTTAACAAATTAGCTATGTGGGGACTTTCCTGCAGTCCACTGCAGGGGACACGGGTTTAATCCCTGGTCAGGGAACTAAGATCCTGCGTGCCATGTGGCATAGCCACAGAAAGAGAAAAGAAAAAAAAAAAAAAAAAGCTATGTCACTGTAGTCAAGCACTCTTTCTAGCTACTTTATATACCTGTAAGATAAAGAAATTTATCAAAACGTTTTTTAAGATTGTTTCTATTTGTATTATCAGATTATCTGACTCACTAGGAAATTTGTTGGACTTTAACTTGGGATGGCCTGAGCTTTTTTCCCTTTCTCTTGAACTTGGAAGAGGGGAGTATTTATTGGTACTGATCTATTCCATTGGGAAGATGGTATAATACTCCAGTCATTCCTCTGGGAGAGGCATCATCAAAACATGTACCTCTAAAGACACAACCAATATTCAAATAACCAGACCATTTTTTAAAACAAAAAGTGCCTAAGAAGTGTGACACAGCCACACATGCTGGAAATCTCCCTGGCGATCCAAATCCTGAAGTTTGCAGAAAAGCATGCAGTGTGCCGTCTCTTTTGTCTATTACTCATTTTCCGCTGCACACGTTGCACATATCCACCTGATATGCCACACACATCAGCTCAGCTTCCCTCTGCGTGTTCTAAGAGAATCATAATTTTTACCTAACTGAATATTAACAGTCTCAAACATTACATACGTTTCTTCTTCCATTTCTATTTTCCTTCTCTTTAGTGTTTATAAAATGTAACTGATTTAACACAGTTAATATTGATAGTATTAACTATCAGTTGGGTTTCTTTTTTCCTTTCAATGATTCCTCTAAAAATGCAATGACTTGTTTTCCCTGATATAAAAGTGATTTTAATACATAGAAATAGCAATATATAGTTCAAAAAAGTATCCTAAATTATAAAATAAAAATTCTGATATGTATAATAGGAAATCATTACATTTTAACAACTCCATTTCAAAAGTGTTTTCTCACATCTTGCTTTTTTAAATCCTTATGACAAATCTGAAACTGATGAGTCAAGTATATTTATCCCCATTTTACAAATGAAGAAATGGAGGCTCAGAGAACTTCCGAGGTCACAATATTTAGAGTTAAGAAAATAGGGGCACATGTTTTAGACATACACTTGAATATGCAACCCTTCTCTATTTCCAGTTCCTTTCTAAAATGCTATGCACACCTATAGCATTTATATCCGATGCACAGCATTTCATAAAAACATAAATTTTTCACCATGGATAAAGAACGACCAACTTTGAGGAGCTGTTACTAGGCAGAGTAAAATGAGTCAACAGTTCACGCTAGAACATGACATATTCTTTCATGCAATATACAAAAAGGAAGTTCAGAGCAGTCTACTGTAAGAACCATTTCAGTTGTGAAATATCCTTGGACTCGAATTCCTCCTTACTGTGTGACATCCTTAGCCCTGAACAGTGGTCTAATTGTTCTGCCTTAATCCAGAATTATTCAACATGTTAATATCAGTTATCTTCAACATACAGCACAAGTACAGATGTCTTATGACCCAGGTCCATCATGATGACATTTACTTACGCAAATTCAAATAGGCAAGATCAGATGAAAATAGCCTTTTTAGAACTAAACATGTTTAGAACATATGGTTCTAAACACAAACCAACCATTTCATCTAATACAAAAAAGTCAAAGAAACAAACCGTTCTTTCAATGCTGGAGGGCAAAACTGGCTGTGAACTGGATTTACCAGGACAATGCAATCTGCATAAGCTCAGAGAGTGTGTTCTTCATGGGGAGCCAGGGGGATTCTTCTAGAGTAATTGTGACTACATGCAGACATAAACCATGACTTTGGAGCCTACCTACAGAGGAAAGAACAGTTGATGGGCGAAGGGGATGGGCAGAAAGTAGTCAAGGACAGAGTCTGTCCTCCCAATAACTAAGCTTGACTCAAAGAAACAAATCTAACTTAGCCTTGTAAAGAGCACAGAAGGAACCCAGGTATCCCAAATGGATAATGCATCCATCATCCCAGTTAGATGGATTCTCATAAAGATTTGACCTTGGTTGATCAACACACACACATTTGAATTTGTCTTTTGACATCAAAGCAAATATATAACTACAGTGAGCTAGCTTTCTCTTTGTTGACTCTGTGTGTGTGTGTGTGTGTGTGTGTGTGTTTTCAGTATCTCAGTCATGTTTGACTCTTTTGTAACCCCATGGACTGTAGCCCACCAGGCTCTGCTGTCCATGGGATTTTCCAGGCAAGAATCCTGGAGTGGGTTGCCATTTCCTCCCCCAGGGGATCTTCCCAACCCCATGATCAAACCCACTCTCTCTCTAGCACTGAGATACCTGGGAAGCCCCTTTATTGGCTACAGTATAAGAAGTGTATATTTAGTTACACAGGAGGGCTCCAAAAAACTGCAAAGATCAAGGAGTCATGTTTCCAAAGAGTTTCCCATAAGATATCTTGTAAGTTCTCCTCTTCCCTGCCCCTCCCCATCCCTATTCCCTTTTGCTTGCTTGAAAAGACAATCATTGCATTAAGTGATTAAGTGTTTCTTTTCTTCTGACTCATAGTTCATAAGACCGTGGCATGAATTTCAATTAGCTTTTCTTCCTGTGCTAAAGGGAAAAAGGAAAAATCAGACCTTAGAGAACAGGATTGTTGGGAAGACTTTTCTGTGTCTACATGCAATTTTTTTTTCCCTTTGGGAGCAAAACTTCAGTAAGATGATGAAAGGGCCAAAGATTCAAATGTTCCTAAATGAGCCGTTTCTGTATGAATACCCTGTTTGACATCGTCTGTCAATCTGGATACACATGCTACCTGGAAAGATTACTTGTAGTTAGAAATCTTAGTTCCAAGATCCAGCTACAAGCTGTGAAACTTTAGGCAAATTGCAAAGAATTTCTAAAGCCCTGTGCCCTCATCTATAAAATGGGGAAATATTAATACCTGTTTTATACCAGCTAGCAGAATTAAATGAATTGTATATACAAAACTGCTTTATAAACTCCAAAATACTATGTATGAAAGATAATACTCCACAGTGGTAAAGACTAGGAATTCCAGAGCTGGGTTGCCTGGGTTAGAAATGTCACTCCCCAGCTTCTTAGCTGGGTGATCTAGGAATCCTTAACTTCCTGGTGCCTCAATTTCCCTTCAATAAAATGCAGATGTCATGACCCTGTGACATTTCAGTCAATATTTAGACTAGTGCCTGATACCCTGCAAGCACCACTCAAATGACAGCTACTATTACCATGTAACTCTTATAAAATCCAGATTCAAAATGAATATTTAAGGAAGAGAAGACATAGAAAAAGGGAAGCTAAGGCCCTGTTTGCTGCAGGCAGGAGTGATCCCAAATGGGTGGCTAGACCCCAGGGGCACCAACATAAGGCACGGTTCCCTTCAGCAGTGGCCAAGGTACAAGCTGTGTGGAGGGGCTGTGTGCTGTTGCTTCCTCAACAATCGACTCTAATGCAGAAGGAGAGTGTCATTAATAATCATTAGCGTGAGGCTTACAGGTGCTACAGCAGATGTTGCCTGGCAGGAAAATTGGCAGCATCTGAGAACACAAACCGGGAGGTAATTTGCATCGTGGGACACACTCGGAAGATGTCCAGCCTAATTCAAAATGTGTTCACTCTCCCAGCCTTTGCTGTGATGGTAACTTCACTTTCTCTGACTCTCCCAGGAGTTAGATGTCCCTCCAATGTGCTCAAAATATCCCACCAACTTACATCCATCAAAACTTCTGTCCCACTGTATTACGTTTATCTATTGACATGTATTCCTTTCTTAGTAGACTGTCACTTTTTAAAATATAGGATGCATGTTTTGTTCTTCTCTGTATCTCTAGCACCCAGCATATGATGGCTGCTCAGTTATTGTTGAATGAATGAGTGAGTGAACAAATGAATGGACCAACAGATGGATGGATGGAAGGATGGGTGGATGGGTAGATAGATGGGTGAGTAGGTAAAAAGAGTAGTCTACAAGGTTAGTATTTTAGTCAACTTTCACCTCAGGACCAACACTCTCAAAACTAACCTTGGGTACCACTTCCTTTCTCAAGAATATCAAATTACCTTTGGAAAACATCTAATTATTTTGCAGTATGTTTGCACACCCATAACCCAATTTAAACCTCAAAATGGTACTTTATGACATAGAGAGACAATGTGATTTAGCCATTCCAAAAAATGAGATAAACAAAGGACAAATGACTTTCCAAACACCAAGCAGTAAGTACATGGCAGAGCGGAATTGTGACCCAAGTCTCCTGATGACCACCATGTGGACTCTTCCAGCCACCGCAACACATCCTTCCCCAGGAATTCCTTCCCCGCTATGGAGAAGCAACTCTCACTCAGGATGGGGTTCTGTTCTCTGTGACCACCACCCAGGAAGTCAAGCTGAACAGACTTCTGTATATTTACAGCATAAAACAGACACTTTAAGCTCTCCTGCCTGTTTGTTCTGTTACTGTTAGTGGCATTTCGGTTCCCCTAGAGCAGGGGACTAGAGACCAAAGCAAGGTCCCACATTGCACTGAGATTCCTCGATGGTTCCTTGGAGGGGAGGGTAAAGAGGCGTTCCATACTCTCTGGAGTCCAGGCTCTAGTAAAGATCAGAGGTGACTGTAAGAAGAAAGTGGTGTGTGATACCCATCTGCTCATCTAATATAGACAGAGAATTTGGTCTTGTGCTCAACAGCAAGTTAAGCATGGCACACTTCATGGAGGGAGATATCAGGGCACAGAGCAGGAACAGATGTACATCAGTTGTATCCCAAATTTGGCACAGCAGGAATGAGAGGATTTCCTGAGGGTCAAATGGAAAACTAAAAGGATGGCCTGGTTTAAGTCATGTAGCTGGTACATTTTTTAGGGGTAAAAGGACCAGACAACCAGTATTCATTTGGCAGCTTGTCAAAAAGTTAAATGTATATTTACCATATGATCCATCAATTCCATTCCACAGTATATAACCCCCAAAAGTGAAAACAAAGACTCAGGCAGATCCTTGTATACAAATGTTCAGTATAGAATTATTCCCAGAAATCAAAGGTGAAGGCAACTCAAGTATCCATCAAGAGATGAATGGATTAAGAAAATATGGTATATACATAACAAAGTAAAATTATTCATCCATAAAAAGGAATGGCATTTTGATACATGCTACAGCATGAATGAATCTTTTAAACATTGTGCTAAGTGAAATAAGCTGGTCACAAAGGGACAAATTCTTTATGATTCTACTTACATGACATACCCAGAATAAGCAAATTAATAGAAACATAAAGTACAGTAGAAGTGCTGAGGAGAGTTATTGTTGAAGGAATATAGAGTTTCTATATGGAATGTTTTGAAACAGTGATAATGGTTGTGAATATAATTAATGCCATTGAAAGAAAGTGAAGTTGCTCAGTCGTGTCTGACTCTTTGTGACCCTATGGACTGTAGCCCACCAGGCTCCTCCATCCATGGGATTCTCCAGGCCAGAATACTGGTGTGGGTTGCCATTTCCTTCTCCAGGGGATATTCCAGACCCGGGGATCAAACCCAGGTCTCCAGCGCTGCGGGTGGATTCTTTACTATCTGACCCACCAAGGGAACTGTACACTTAAAAATTGTTAAAATGGTGTATTTGGAGTTATTTTATTGTTTGTTTGTTTCAGCCCTTTTTTAAATTTTTTTAATTTATTTATTTTAATTGGAGGTTAATTACTTCACAATATTGTATTGGTTTTGCCATACATCAACATGAATCCGCCACAGGTATACACGTGTTCCCCATCCTGAACCCCCCTCCCTCCGCCCTCCCCATACCATCCCTCTGGGTCGTCTCAGTGCACCAGCCCCAAGCATCCAGTATCATGCATCGAACCTGGACTGGCGATTCATTTCATATATGATATTATACATGTTTCAATGCCATTCTCCCAAATCATCCCACCCTCACCCTCTCCCACAGAGTCCAAAAGACTGTTCTATACATCTGTGTCTCTTTTGCTGTCTCGCATACAGGGTTATCGTTACTGTATATATAAAACCCAAAATTAAAGAACTATCAGACTCATTGGCATATATAGAATGGATAAACAAGTTTGTACTATTAATTTATATAGCATAGGGAACCATATTTAATATCCTGTGATAAAGCATAAGGGAAAAGAATATGAAAATGAGTGTATAGAATGTATAACTGAGTCACTGCTATACAGTAGTAATTAATACAACATTGTAAATCAACTATACTTCAATATAAAAGACAAATTAAAAAGAAAAGATCCCATTTTCTCAGCTACAACTAGGATGGAACCTCAGCATAATCCAGCCAGAATTATATCATCCAGCTAAAAAAAAGACTATAGTGCAAAGGAGTTACAGAATTAGCCAGTGTGGATCAACCAGAATCACTGGAATGCCCATACAACTGGATTCTGAAGCTGCTTGATCAGAAAAGCTGAAATATATGACTGAATAATGAAAGTTGATCGACCTCCAGGCATATCAAGGATGCCTGGAGAGAGCAACATGTGTGCTGCAAAAAACTGACACTGAGTTGCTATGATAGAGACTAGAGAAAGAAAAGATTCAGGGAAGTGGGCATGCTGGAGAGGACATGCCTTATATATTGAAAATGATGATTTTGTTTCCTGGAAAAGCCAGAGGGCACATCATCACCAACTCCATTAGGAGCAAGTTGGTGAGAAGGTATGAGCATCACCACATTCAGTATGGCTTTCCTCTGTGGACCAGAGATGGAGGTGGAAAATGTTGTCATGGAATATTTCTCTGGAAGCAATAGAAACCAGGTGGCAGCATTTAACTGCCAGGAGCCGAGGGGTTGCAATTATTGCAACAGGCTGTCAGGTCAGAGAAGCAGCTAAAGGTCTTAATCTTAGAGAGCTGTGAAGATGTTTAATAAGGCATCCTATGGCCAAACGGAGGGGTGGGGGAACCAACAAGGATACAGCTTGGTACATATAATTAGAAGTAAGTAAAAATGGCTGAGTAGATAAATAAATAAAAGTCACCATCTCTTGCCCAGATCACATGCCTAGGCCAGTTTTCAAAACTAAAACATATTGCCCAATATACTGGCAACACCATGACAGTATATACTCTAATGATTCTCCCAATCCTTTCTCAGAGCTTCCCTGGTGGCTCAGATAGTAAAGAATCTGCCTGCAATGCCAGAGACCTGGGTTCAATCCCACAGTCTGGAAGATCCCCTGGAGAAGGGAATGGCTACCCACTCCAGTATTCTTGCCTGGAGAATCCCATGGACAGAGGAGCCTGGCGAGCTGGGCTAGAGTCCATGGGGTCACAAAGAATCAGACGCTACTGAGTGACTAAAAAAAAGGAAAGAAAGAAAGAAATCCTTTCTCAAAGAGACCTATTGCTATTTAATTGGATTGGGGTCAATCTCACTTCGGGTGCTTGAACTTTGAGGCAAGTGCCATTGACAGTGGAAGGCCAAGTATGAATCTCTGAAACTGACTGTCCCTTTTCTGCCTTAGATAGCAAATTATAAACAATATTGCATTCTGGGTGAAATTCAGAGATTAGTTACACCCTTATGAGCTTCCCTGATGGCTCAGACGGTAAAAGCGTCTGCTTGCAATGCGGGAGATCCTGGGTCCGGAAGATTCCCCTGGAGAAGGAAATGGCAACCCACTCCAGTATTCTTGCCTGGAAAATTCCATGAACAGAGGAGGCTTACAGTCCATGGGGTGGCAAAGAGTCGGACACAACTGAGCGACTTCACTTTCACAGAAAATGGAAACAGTGACAGATTTTTATATATCTGAAAGATGCAGAAATGCCAGTCTTATATCTTCATTGAATTCACCAGTCAGCCCATGTGGCAACCGGATGCTTGCTGGGGAATGCTGCACACAGGAGGTTATGTCCTTAATAGAGCAGACTTACAAGGAGTCAAATAAATGCACGCAGCCATTGATTCGGTGAAGGTATTCTTTCTATCCTTATCAGGGAAGAGGAGTAAAATCAGTTCACATAGAATTCACATGGAGATTATACGTTGAGAGAGACTGTGAAGATTCACATGAGAAGATTATACGTTTATAGTTTTGTTCACAGCTCTGCAGCTCTTCCGCTGGCCTCACAATCTGTTATTCTGTCCAAATAGCCCATATATTGTCACACTGAGCCATTACATTGATGGTGTGATACTAATCCAGCAAACCAATCAAGAGCAGCTGGAATAGAGGAGGGTTTAAGACAAATAATCCACAAGTCCCATGGACCTGTCACTTCCATTAAGTTTTTAGAGGTCTGGTGTCAGGAGCATGCTGAGACAGCTGTCTAAGGGGAAAAAAATTACCACAGTTTGTATCCCCTACTGTGTAGAACAATGCACGCCACCTAGTAAGCCTGTTCTGAGTTTGAGAGGCAACATATCCCACACCTGGGCTTCCCCAGTGTCTCAGTGATAAACAATCTGCCTGTGATGCAGGAGACTTGGGTTTGATCTGGCAACCCACTCCAGTGTTCTTGCCTGGAAAGTCCCATGGACAGAGGAGCCTGGCGGACTACAGTCCATGGGGTCACAAGAGTCAGACATGACTGAGCAACTAAAACAACAACAATTATTCCACACCTACAAATCCAGCCCACACACATGGTGATGGGGAAGAATAACTGAGAGTGGAGCCAGAAGTAGGAAGCGCCCCACGCCGAGTCAGCCAGCAGTGCAACTAGCCCTGTCCCTTGGGGAACACGTGCTGGCAACACTGGTGTCTGAGGTGTCAGTGATGGCAAAAGATGCGTGTTAACCACAAGCTCAGGAGAAGAATCAAAATACAGAATCTGTGGACCTGGTATTCCTTGACTCCTCCAGTGGAGAATTATAAGCCTTTGGGGAAACAAACAACAGCAAAAAGCTAAAAAACAAGATTAAAAAAAAAGAAAAGAAAACAGCTCTAACATGCTCTTGGACCCTGATGGAGAGAAAATAGTTAACGATGAAATACCAAGTAAATGTGCAACCAGAACTGCCCATCATAAGCTGGGCCTCCGACCTCCAAAGCAATAATGTCAAGCTAATCGAAAGGCCATGCAAAGGGATTGAGCACTAGTGGGAACAAAGGGCACAGTCACGCTAGCATCAGCTCACATGACATTCATCACGGCTAGACCATCACGACTCTCAGCTCACAAGCGGGCTGTGTTGGGAAGTCCCATGAGACAAGCTGAAGAAGAAAGGAAAAACTCAAGCCTGGCTTATGGATGGATGTACATGGTCAGGGAGTGCAGGCCAAAAACGGACGAGAGCTGCTTCACAGTCTCACTCAAAGCTAGCCTTGAAAGACAGTGGAGGACTTCCCTGGCTCTCCAGTGGTTAAGACTCCACCCTTTCAAGGCAAGGGACTCAGGTTCCATCCCTGGTCAGCGAACTAAGACCCCACATGCCACGCATCTTGGCCAAAATAAAGTAAACAAACGTGTGTTCAGTCCTGTCTGACTCTTTGTGACCCCGTGGACTATAGCCTGCCAGACTCCTCTGTCCATGGGCTTGTCCAGGGAAGAATACTGGAGTGGGTTGCCATTTCCTCCTACAGGAGATCCTCCTGATCCAGAGATCAAACCCATATCTCCTGCATTGGCAGGCAGATTCTTTAACCACTCCACCACCTAGGAATCCAAATAAATAAATAGTTAAAAACAGGCAGTAGAGAGAAAATATCTTCCCAATGGATAGTTTGAGTAGTACACTAATCACCTACTTTGAATGAAAGGAAAGAAGCCTGAGGTTAAGTCATCTGTCTCTCATCTATCTATCTCTCTATGTCTATTTTGGTCAGATTCCATTATTTCCCAGATAACTTCAGTTATTAAAAGACTATCCATTTTGAACGTGACTCTCATATCACATTCAAAGACTTCCTTGCTCTTATTATATGTCAGGCTTATAAGCAGGGAGACAGGAAGTGGGGAAGCAGAACAGAGCATTACTATGTCAAGACGGCTGGCTGCTTCTGAATGGTTCAATACATGAAAAAACCAAGGAATCCCCTGGTCATGGGCTTACCCCAGCACTTCCTTCAGAGTAAAATGGGTCTTTGGTTAAGTGCTACCTTGTGTGTGGTCTATGACTCTGTGATTCCATTGGCCTCCGGATGGTGGTGAGATTATATATATATATAGATATAGATATAGATATATAGATATAGATATAGATATATATTATGAAAAGTGAACACTGCTTAGTCATGTCTGACTCTTTGCACCCCAATGGATTGTACAGTCCATGAAATTCTCCAGGCCAGAATACTAGAGTGGGTAGCCGTTCCCTTCTCCAGGGGATCTTCCCAACCCAGGGATAGAACTCAGGTCTCCTACATTACAGGTGGATTCTTTACCAGCTGAGCCACCAGGGAAGCCTTATTATGGGCAACAACAAATGTCTTGGGTGCTGATCAGAGCCAAAAAAAGTCAACATTCAGTGAGATAAGGAGCTCTGAGTAGAAGCATATGGATGGCAACACAGGCACAAGTATAACATTATCCTTTAACATCCATCAGAAAGCATCCTCCACATTAGAGGCAGCAAATTACTGATGAGATACAATGAATCAGTCAGTGGATATGAGCCAGTCTTTGTCAGCTGCCATCCCAAGTGATGGAAAACAGACTCCTGAACAAAGTGGCAGAGGCAGCCCCATGCATGGGAGCAACAGTAGGGATTCTCACTTACCAAGGCTGATCTAGCCACGACCACCTCTGAAGGTCTAACTTGTAAGCAACAGAGACCCAAACTGGGGTTGCTACTGTCCCTTGAGATCAACTGACCACATGATGGCAAGCTGGCTACAAGGAGTCCTTTGAATGTTGAAGAATCCACGATACATTCTCACAAAAATAGATACCTATTCTGAATACAGGTTTGCCTTTCCTGCTGACAGAAGCTCAGCCAGCACCACCACTAGAATCACAGTCATAGAGTCACACACAAGGTAGCGCTTAACGAAAGGACCTACTTCAGTATGAGGGAGGTCCTGGGCTGTGCCCGTGACCACAGGATTCCTTGGCTGAGTGTCCCTGGGACAGCAAGGAGATCAAACCAGTCAATTATTAAGGAAATCAACCCTGAATATTCATTGGAAGGACTGATGATGAAGTTGAAGCTCCAATACTTTGGCTACCTGCTGCTGCTGCTGCTGCTGCTGCTCCTAAATTGCTTCAGTCGCATAGACAGCAGCCCACCAGGCTTCCCCGTCCCTGGGATTCTCCAGGCAAGAACACTGGAGTGGGTTGCCATTTCCTTCTCCAACACATGAAAGTGAAAATTGAAAGTGAAGTCGTTCAGTCGTGTCCAACTCTTCGCGACCCCATGGACTGCAGCCTACCAGGCTCCTCCATCCATGCAATTTTCCAGGCAAGAGTACTGGAGTGGGTTGCCATGCCTTCTCTGATGCAGAAAACCAACTCATTGGAAAAGACCCTAATACTGGGAAAGATTGAAGGAAGGAAAAGGGGGCAACAGAGGATGAGATGGTTGGATGGCATCACCGACTCAACAGACATGAGTGTGAGCAAATTCCAGGAAATAACGAAGGACAGGGAAGCATGGCATGCTGCAGTCCATGAGGTCTCAAAGTCAGACATGACTTCAGTTCAGTTCATTCACTCAGTCGTGTCCGACTCTGCGACCCCATGAATTGCAGCACGCCAGGCCTCCCTGTCCATCACCAACTCCCAGAGTTCATCCAAACACATTCATTGAGTCGGTGATGCCATGCAGCCATCTCATTCTTTGTCGTCCCCCTTCTCCTCCTGCCCCCAATCCCTCCCAGCATCAGAGTCTTTTCCAGTGAGTCAACTCTTCTTATGAGGTGGCCAAAGTATTGGAGTTTCAGCTTCAGCATCAGTCCTTCCAATGAACACACAGGACTGATCTCTTTTAGCATGGACTGGTTGGATCTCCTTGCAGTTCAAGGGACTCTCAAGAGTCTTCTCCAACACCACAGTTCAAAAGCATCAATTCTTCGGCGCTCGGCTTTCTTCACAGTCCAACTCTCACATCCATACATGACCACAGGAAAAACCATAGCCTTGACTACACGGACCTTTGTTGGCAAAGTAATGTCTCTGCTTTTCAATATGCTATCTAGGTTGGTCATAACTTTAGACATGACTTAGTGACTGAAAAACAACAACATCACATACTGGACCATCCAGAAGCAGCCTGCTTAACACAGTATCGAAAAGTTCTTCCTCCCCACTTCCCATCTCCCTAGTTGTAAGCCTGACATATAATGACAGCAAGAAAATCTTTGCATGGGGCATGAGTCAAGTGCAAAACAGTCTTTTAACAACTGAAACTATCTGGGAAATGGTGGAATCTGACCAAAATGGATTAAGGGATCTACTCTCCAAAGGGAAGAAAGATTTGACATCAAAGAGTTGGGACCAGTAATCCTAGAAATATAAAAATCATTTTCATGTTTGTCCTTTAATTAACTGAGAGGGCATAACAGATTGCATTTCTTGTTTTCCACCCATCACCAGAGAAGATATTTGGGATGGACACAGATGTTGCCCTCATACTCTTCACTTCTCATCCACGGGCTGACATTCTCCAAAGTTTTCTTTTCTCTAATGGCTGTTGAATTATTCACATTGCCAAGTGCTTTCTGAGCATAGATTGTAATTATTAAGAGTCCTTTCTGCACCACCCATCCTGTCTCCCCCATAAAAGAACCTTCTTCCCTATTGTCTTCCTCATTTGCAATTCATTCTACTAATCATCACAGCTTTGTCTGGACGAGAGAGCACCCTGGACTCCTTCTCTGTAATTCTCTCTCGCTTCAATTATGGGAGAGAAGCAGCAGCTGACTCACTTCAAAGATTCACTCTTAAAAAAAAAAATCATTGTTTCCTGATTGAAAAACACTTTAAATAAAGTGTCCTAAATATATTTAACTGCTCTTTCATTTTGATTTAATACTGGGAGGTCCAGGGGAAAAAAAAAAAACTAATTGAGCTTTAACAGTATGCCTTTGAAAGGTTGGAAATTTTTAAGTAGCTTTATATTGTTAAAGAGGTGGGAAAACTCACTGAAGGAAAAATTATTCATTATTGTTTTCCACCTCTTAGAGAATATCACTACATACATATGCCATTTGGAATATATATATGTACACACATATATGAATACATACATATGCATATACTTACATATATATGCATGTGTGTGTGCATATATTTTTTTTTCCAAATGGACAATCTTTGCATTGTATTGTATATGCTTGTGTGCTTGTGTGCTAAATCACTTCAGTCATGTCCAACTCTTTGTGATCCCATGGACGGTAGCCCACCAGGCTCCTCTGTCCATGGGATTCTTCAGGCAAGAATAGTGGAGTGGGTTGCCATGCCCTCCTGTAGGGGATCTTCCTGACTCAGGAATCAAACCTGTATCTCTTATGTCTCCTTGCTTTTGCAGGTGGGTTCTTTACCCCTAGAGCCACGTGGGAAGCCCATTGAATACGCATATACCTGCATATTTGTAATACACACACACTTCACAACAATAAATGCTGAATGATACAAATAAACAGTCTTTGAGCAATCTTTGACCAAGGAAGCCTAGACGAATCAGCACATATCTATTCTGTCTTCCCTCCTGTCACTATGGATGAGGTAGAAGGTCGACTGCATCTACCCTTGCGCATCTGCACAAGATGCCATCTCCCATTCCGACAAGGACCTACAGCCTGTCTCTTACACTGCCCATTCTCACCTCTATCGTATTGGGTTGGCCAAAAAAGTTTGCTGGGATTTTCCATTACATGTTGCAGAAAAACCTGAACAAAGTTTTTGGCCAACCCAATATTTTTTCTGTAAGCACAAAGCAACTTATTCTTCTCCAACTTAAGAGATAATGATAACAATAAGTATTTTCTTAGTCCTGCTTTCCGCTCTTGCTGTTGCTTTATTTCTCAGTTCCCCTTTATATTAAAAGTCCTTGGAAGAGTTACTTCTGTCTTCAGTTTATCTCATTCTACTCCTTCCTAAACTCATCCCATTTTGGCTTTGGCACCAAAACTCCACTGAGACTGCTCCTGTTATTGTCACCAGTGAACTCCATATTGTTAGATCCTGGGTCCATGATTGGTGCTCATCTTCATTGACTCACCAGTAACATTTAACACAGTTGTTCATGGCTTCCCCTTAGATATACTTTTCAATTTTCTTCCAGGACACCATGTCGTTCTGATTTTTCTCAACTCTGACCACACTTTCTTAATATTCTTTGTGAATTTCCATTTTCTTCCCTGACTTTGGGCCCGAAGGGTTGAACCCTTGAACTTCTTCTGTTCTTGTTTTCCTCCAAACTGCTTTAAGTTCCATCCAGATGCTTGTCACTCCCAGTTACTTTTAAAAATCTCCGAGGCAGTCATCTCCTCTAAACTTCATATTCCTTATCCAGCCGTCAAATAGACAAATGCCTACTAGACACCACAAATTTAACCTGTGTAGAATTGCAATCTTGATCTTCTCCCCAAAACCTGCCCCATTAGCAGTCTTCCCCAGCTCAGGATATGGCAATCCCAGCCTCCCCTTGCTTGGAATCATCTTTGACTCCTGTCTTTCAAATTCTGCTAACTATTTCCACCTCTTTGGTCCCAGCCACCATCGTTTACTTGCCAAGATCATTACTATGGCTGCTTGATTAGTCTTCCTGCTCCCAACCTTTGCTTCTTCAGTATTTGTACTCAACACAGTAGCTACAGTGATCCTTTTAGGGTATAAGTCAGGTCACTGATGCTCAGCTCCAAGCCCTCCAGTGGCTTTTCATTGCATCATTGTAAGAGTCAACATCTTTACAAAACCCTGCTAGAGGCACAACTGCCAACTCTCTGATCTATCTCCTCCTATCCTCCCCTCTTGCTCATTCTGCTCCAGCAATTGTTGCCTCCTGGCTATTTCATCTGAGGGCTTTCCCACTGCCTAGAACATTCCCCTGCATGACCACATGGCTCACTCCTTTACCCTTTCAAGTTTCTACCCAAATACCAGAATTTTATTGAACACCCCCCTCTAATTTTGTGAAAGTCACTCAGTTGCGTCTGACTCTTTGCCACTCCATGGACTATACAGTCCATGTAATTCTCCAGGCCAGAATACTAGAGTGGGTAGCTGTTCCCTTCTCCAGGGTATCTTCCCAACTCAGGGATCAAACCCAGGTCTCCCACATTCTACTTTATTTTCTTGTAGCAATTATCATCTTCTAATATGCTGAGTCTCCAATACTTTGGCCACTTGATGTGAAGAGCCAGTTCATTGGAAAAGACCCTGATGCTGGGAAAGGCTAAGCACAGGCGAAGAAGGGGGTGACAGAGGATGAGATGGTTGGATGGCATCATCAACTTAATGAACATGACTTTCAGCTAACTCCAAGAAATGGTGAAGGACAAGGAAGCCTGGCATGCTGCAGTTCATGGGTCACAAAGATATGGACATGACTTAATGACTGAACAAAAAATATATAAAATAATTTACTTATCTATTATATATGCTTTGTTTCTTTCTAGTAGAATATGAGGTCTCTGAGAACAAGAATTATTTCCGCATTTTTGTTTTTCTACTATTCTATCTTCAGTGCCTAGAAAAGAATCTATTACTTAATAAATGTACACTGTAGAGTAAATTGAAGATTTGGTTCAACAATCCTTTATTGATCACTTTGTGCAAAGCACATGCCAAGCACTGATGAGAAGATATTGAGATGAATAGAACAAAATCTCTGCCCTCAAAGAGCTTCTTACAGTCAAGCACCAATAGAATTAACCATGCAAAGACCACCCATGAGGCATGACTATTAGACCTTTAAAGAGATTTCTTTTCCCCCAACTGGCCCCATGTAGAAATTCACTGATGCTTGAAATTTCATAACTAAAGATCCATCACTCTGCAGCTCTGGGACCTTGAGCAAATTACTTAAAATTCTTAAGTCTCAGATTTTTAACTTGTAAAATAGGATAACAGAGCCCATCTCATAGGGTCATTGTGAGGACTAAAATGAGATTGTCCGTGTAAAAAGGCTCAGCACTGTCCCTAACATGCAGAAAGCATGAATCGATGTTAGCTGTGACATCTATTCTCTTGACTCAAAATCTTTATCCTTGTTAAAAAGCAAAGTCATCTCATAGGAGTACTGAAAAGTTCTGAAATCCAAATAGAGCAATTGCTAAAAACCAATATACAAGCACTCATCTCACAGGCTAGTAAAGTAATGCTCAAAATTCTCCAAGCCAGGCTTCAACAGTATGTGAACTGTGAAATTCCAGATGTTCAAGCTGGTTTTAGAAAAGGCAGAGGAACCAGAGATCAAATTGCCAACATCTGCTGGATCATCAAAAAAGCAAGAGAGTTCCAGAAAAACATCTATTTCTGCTTTATTGACTATGCCAAAGATTTTGAGTGTGTGGATCACAACAAACTATGGAAAATTCTGAAAGAGATGGGAATATCAGACCACCTGACCTGCCTCCTGAGAAACCTGTATGCAGGTCAGGAAGCAACAGTTAGAACTGGACAGGGAACAACAGACTTGTTTCAAATAGGAAAAGGAGTATGTCAAGGCTGTATATTGTCACCCTGCTTATTTAACTTCTATGCAGAGTACATCATGAGAAATGCTGGGCTGAAAGAAGCACAAGCTGGAATCAAGACTGCCAGGAGAAATATCAATAACCTCAGATATGCAGATGACACCACCCTTATGGCAGAAAGTGAAGAGGAACTAACAAGCCTCTTGATGAAAGTGAAAGAGGAGAGTGACAAAGTTGGCTTAAAGCTCAACATTCAGAAAACGAAGATCATGGCATCTGGTCCCATCACTTCATGGAAAGTAGATGGGGAAACAGTGGAAACAGTGTCTGACTTTGTTAGTTTGGGCTCCAAACTCACTGCAGCTGGTGATTGCAGCCTTGAAATTAAAAGACACTTACTCCTTGGAAGAAAAGTTATGACCAACCTAGATAGCATGTTGAAAAGCAGAGACATTACTTTGCTAACAAAGGTCCGTCTAGTCAAGGCTATGGTTTTTCCTGTGGTCATGTATGGATGTGAGAGTTGGACTGTGAAGAAAGCTGAGCACTGAAGAATTGATGCTTTTGAACTGTGGTGTTGGAGAAGACTCTTGAGAGTCCCATGGACTGCAAGGAGATCCAACCAGTCCATCCTAAAGGAGATCAGTCCTGGGTGTTCATTGGAAGGAATGATGCTAAAGCTGAAGCTCCAGTACTTTGGCCACCTCATGCAAAGAGTTGACTCATTAGAAAAGACTCTGATGCTGGGAGGGATTGGGGGCAGGAGGAAAAGGGAATGACAGAGGATGAGATGGCTGGATGACATCACTGACTCAATGGACGCGAGTCTGAGTGAACTCCGGGAGTTGGTGATGGACAGGGAGGCCTGGCGTGCTGTGATTCATGGGGTCGCAAAGAGTCGGACACGACTGAGTGACTGAACTGAACTGAACTGAACATACATGCTGTCTCTCAGGCTAGCAGGAGCATATGGATCAGACATATGTATCACCATCCAAAAGTGGGAAGATGTTGGGACTTCCCTGGTAGTCCAGTGGTTGAGATTCTGCCTAGCGTGCAGGAGGCGTGGGTTCAGTCCCTGGTTGAGGAACTAAGGTCCTGTATGCCATGGCAAGCCTGAGTGCTCCGCTTCCTCAGTCGTGTCCATTTCTTTGCGATCCCATGAACTATAGCCCTCTGTCCATGGGATTTCCCAGGCAAGAATACTGGAGTGGGGTACCATTTCCTCCTCTAGGGGATCTTTCCAAACCAAGGATCGAACCCACGTTTCCTGCTGCTTCTGCATTGCAGGCGGATTCTTTACTATGGAGCCACCGGGGAACCATATGCCATGGAGTGTGGCCAAAATCTACCAAGAAAAAAAGTGAGAGGATGTTTGTTCATGACTGAGTTCCACAGCAAAGGATTCACCAAGCACTAGAGTAGGAGCCAGCAAAGGAAGATCAGAGAAAGGATCCAGCCTCCTTATGTGGAAGCAGTGGCCACTCTCATATATGTCCTCCGTGATTACTGTTTTCTACTTCTTTCACTAAAATAAGATTAAACAGAAGTAAATCAATATAGACATGAGACTTCTTTCCAGAAAAGCAGATTTGAAAACCATTTTTTTGAGCCACTAACATGTGCTAGCTTCTTTCACATCTTTTATATGATTTCATTCTCAGAACACCTCTGAGAGATATATATTATCCTTATTTTTATAGTCAAGGAAATAAAGGCTCGGTGATGTTAAATTGTCCACAACCATAAAGTTTGTAAGTAATGGAGAGATCCAGGATTCAAAGCGAAGTTTCTCAGTCTAACCCTTAATACTACTCTCTTACTTCCAGCAAAATCAGAAAGCTATAAAGAAAAATGCAAAATCCACACTGTGCAAATCCCTTAAAAAAGGGCCAGGAAAAGAGTTAGAGTGGCTCACAGGAGCTGATTATATGAATCTCTTTCTGGCTCCAAATTCAGTGCCTTGATGTTGGTAGCTTGAACTCAGCCATTATGGGAATAGCTATTCTAGTGAACTCAGCAAAAGTTACAAATCTGGGCTTTCTTTTCTCAGTGCTCCAGTTTATGAGCACACACGACGGAGCCCTTGGGTGCTCATCCTTGGATTCCAAGAATGCCTGATGGCACTAGCTGAGAGCATTCAGATTTTCAATGCCCAGATGGATCCACACAATCCACATTTAAGGTGTGCCAGTCTCCTACTGCCATTAATATTCCACCAGGAGCAAATCCATCACATCCCTTCCTGAGATCTGGTCTTAACAGGGAGAGGGGTGGAGCTGAGGACCCTGGCTCACTGAAAGATGAATGAAGGGGAACTCACCTGGATGGCAAATAGCCTCTAAAGGGACCCTGGGGCCACTGAAAAGCAGCTAAGCCTGATTTCGTGCTGCTGAGGCCAGTTCTGGCCACACCAGTGTTGGTGTAGGTCGTCACAGGCTGTGTGACTTTGGAGAGGAGGGACCAGGACTCATGCCTTATACCCTACCCCTTCATCCAATGACGCTTTTCATCGCCCCTTTGTTCCCTTCTATTTCATCAGTAGAAAACCTGAAGGATGAGTAGGCATATTCACTGAGGGTAATTGAAACACGTACAGATTGAAAATAGATAACCAACAAGGAATATACTATATAGCACGGGGAAACTTGTAATAGCCAGTAACGGAGAAGAATCTGAAAAAGATTCTCGTAGGTATGGGCTTCCCTGGTGGCTCAGACGGCAAAGAATCTGCCTGCAATGTGGGAGACCTGGGTTCAATCTCTGGCTTGGGAAGATCCCCTGGAGAAGGGCATGGCTACAGTCCCCAGTATTCTTGCCTGGAGAACTCCATGGACAGAGGAGCCTGGCAGGGAATGGTCCATGGGGTCACAAAGGGTCCATTTATACTTTCCATAAATATATATATGTAACTGAATCACTTTGCTATACACATGAAACTAACAACATTGTAAATCAACTACACTTCAATAAGAATTAAGAAGCACACACATACACACACACACAAACAGAATGAGATTTAGTCAAAAACTGTTGATGTGGTTTTCCCAAAGCTTGAAAGTTTCTGGCAAAATGGACACACTTTCTTTCCTGGTAAGTAGAGAAAATGCCCCTCCCCAAACTGGGAGAAACTTCTGGACTTTTCTAGATAAATGAAAAGAGGATCTTTCCAGAGAGAATGTTCAACCCAGCCTGAGAACTTATAAACAGAACTTGCTTTTCTGCTGGGGCAGGGGAGGGGGAAGGAGGGGATTCCAGGTTTCCAGGTCACTGCTTCTTCCTACACTAAGGGGAAGGAGGGTATCAGTGCAGGTTGGTTGGTTAAAACTGGCTGGGGATGTATTTCTTCCTGACACCTAGTATTATTCAAATGACAGCAGATATGACTGAAAGCATTTATCATACTCCCTGACTCGCTTTAGTCTCCTGCAAAGGGAAGCCGAGCTCAGCTCACTGGGCAGGGGACATAATGAGGCAACAGACCAGGCTGCTGGAGGGGGACATTGATTTTAGGTGCTGAAAATAGAACCTGCTACAGTTCCAGCCTGCTGTCCCACGTCTAGAAGTGGATTATCAGCTGAACAGCAAGAGCACGGAGAGACGTTTCCAGGCAATCAGATTGGCCTGTACACAGGGCATCGTTCTCCAGAAATATGCCGTGTTGACGAATCAAAATGACTCCATCTTTAAATAAAGCCTGTGGTTTCTAAGGCAGCATTCGCACTTTCAAAAAGCAATAATGACCTCTGTTTGCAGGGCATGTTCAAGAAATTAGCACCTGGCTCGGGTTAATGGTATAAAGCACAGCTTCTCCTAACTGGTCATTAATCCCAAGTAAATACCCAGCAACTCGATTTCTGTGGCTTAAGGATAAACCTGAAATCAAATGGACTACTCAGACCCAGCAGATTTAATGCCGGAAAAGCTAATGACCACAATAGCCTCTCTCTCTGGGTCCAGTGGGGGAGAAGCTAATCTAAAAAGCATTTTTCCTTTCATGATGTTCAAAATGCTGATTTACAAGTAAGAACTCTCCTCCCTTACTAAATGGCGCTAAGTCACCCACCCACAATCAGTGAGAAAGGAGCTGTGAGTGGTTTTTCTCGTTAGTGATGATGGATTTTGAACTGATTCGTTCACATTCTCGAATGACATGTGTCTAGAGGCTGGTGAGTTCTGCTTAGGCTGCTGTCTGTGGCTAAATGGTCAAGTGATACAGGGATGGGGGTCTGGCTAGGTTTTCACTGTGTCAGTAAGGCTAGCACAGTGACCCATTGAAGCTCAGACAAGTTTGATCTTTGAGGAATGAATTGCTTTTAGCTTTATACCTCTGCAGTCATCATGCCTGATAATTTTCAAATTCTGTTCTATGACCTTTAGGGCTATCAGAGTGGTGCCTTTTGGACTTTGGAAGGTATGAGGACATGGCATCCAGTGATCTGACTCTGGGTTTATGCTTCACAGAATCTCGTCTAGTTTATAGATTGAAGGTCTTTGTAAATGCCCATTAATAAAATAGTTCTGCTATTAAAACTACAGTTCCAAAACATCTGATGCTAGTCAGCGTTCTCATCTGACACCTGAGGAAATGGCTCCCCTGCACTCCGTGGTCTGGGCAGCCCTCCAAGCATGTAAAGTTCAGCCAGGCTCTTTCCCCTCAGTTCCAATAACATTTATTACCTGTTCCACTCTCTCGGAAATTTATAGCACTACCTCATTTTACTAATTACCATTTTCCCCAAAAAGCCATATCCTCCTCAAGGGCAGGATAATAATGAACATTTCTTACCTTTCTGAACACCTAGCACAATATTTTATATAGAATAAACATCAGTTTCTCAGGGAAATGATCAATGGGAATAGTACCGAAGGTGTCGGTCAAAGAAATATGAGATCTAGCTAACAGTAGCTGATTTGGTCTTGGTTTCTGTTGACTTGAGAACTTGTTTTCATTCACTTCACTTTCTTTTCTTTTAATGTGATCACAAAGTATTGAGAAGCTGCTGGCATTTGTTAAATGACTCAATGATATCAGAATCCATCTCTACCTAATGATCTCAAGGTAGATACCTCTGCACCAAACTTCATATCCAGGCTAGGAATAGGCAGGCAGCAGGAGGTAGAAAAGTGAGAAGTTGTGCCAAAATCTGTTCCTTTCTTTTTAAGTTAAATCCCCCCCCGGCCCCTCCCCCAACCAAAAAAAAAAACCCTCCTAGCATAACCTCTTGTAAATCTCTGTCAAGAACTGGAAAGCTAACTTATAAGTTAACACGTTAACTTGTCAAGGTTCATGGATGTTGGCAGAAGACATGAGACTCTTTAGGTCAGAAATAAATGATTTCATTAACCAAGGCAAATCAAGCAAGATGAGCATCCACATATTTGGGTCAGACCCTTTTGTGCCCAAGTTCCTCAGGGGTGACATCCAGATACCTACACAAGGAGTTGGACATATTACAAGAGAGGAACCCAGAGCTTAGGGAATCCCAGTCTTTTATAGTGTGCAGTAGACATGCCTGCCATTTGATCCAGAAGGAGACGACATCTCTGCCTTCCAAGGTGAATCACTATACATGCTTGCAAAAATAATAGAGATGAAAAGGACAAGCAGTATCTCTTAAGACCTTCAGAACTATGAGAAACCCATGAAGAATCATCTCTAACAAAGTTTCAAAGGCCAAGACCAGGATGTAAGTCTATATCTGTCTGTATTCAATCTTAATGATAGAATAATTATCCTCTGATAAAATAGGGTCAATGATCTTACATCCAAAAAGAAACAAATACTGACTTCAGCAGATAGTTTTAAGTAAGTATGAAATTGCAGTTATAATAATGTAAATTATTGTAAATCTGTTACATTTACATTATTAATGTAAACAATGTAAGTCTGTTCATTTGTCTTCCAATTTATGATTAACCCATTGCAAAATCATGGAAGACTTCACTGTAGTTACTGAAAAAATAGTAAATATCATCAACCAGGATCCTTCTGGAATGATGGAGAGATGTACATACCCCATTGGTTCAAACAACTTGAGAAAGTTGAATAAAACATAATGCAAGTTATTGGAAACATAACCAAACTCTACACCAAGAAAGGAAGATCCTCGGGTACTAGAAAAAGAGGGGCGTCCAGGCTGTAACTGTAAGAGCTGCACTTAAGAGCTACCTTATTTTCATGAGCTGAAAGTCACAAACTCTTAGCCTATCTGTAGAAGGGGCTATAAGAACTTGACACTGAAGGACGGGTGACAAGGAAATCCTCCATCCGTTCGGGCCCATGTGCAGAAAAAGAGCCTGAATCCCGACCAAAGCCATTTTTAGGACTGTGATTTGAATTTACATGAATTCCAAGACAAATTCACATCAAAAACAGATCCAGATTTTATCAGAGACCCATACAAGACCATCAGTTCAGTTCAGTTCAGTCACTCAGTCGTGTCCCACTCTTTGTGACCCCATGAATCACAGCACGCCAGGCCTCCCTGTCCATCACCAACTCCCGGAGTTCACTCAAACTCACGTCCATTGAGTCGGTGATGCCATCCAACCATCTCATCCTCTGTCATCCCCTTCTCCTCCTGCCCCCAATCCCTCCCAGCATCACAGTCTTTTCCAATGAGTCAACTCTTCACATGAGGTGGCCAAAGTATTGGAGTTTCAGCTTTAGCATCATTCCTTCCAATGAACACCCAGGACTGACCTCCTTTAGAATGGACTGGTTGGATCTCCTTGCAGTCAAAGGGACTCTCAAGAGTCTTCTCCAACACCACAGTTCAAAAGCATCAATTCTTCAGTACTCAGCTTTCTTCACAGTCCAACTCTCACATCCATACATGACCACAGGAAAAACCATACCTTTAACTAGACAGACCTTTGTTGGCAAAGTAATGTCTCTGCTTTTGAATATGCTGTCTAGGTTGGTCATAACTTTCCTTCCAGGGAGTAAGTGTCTTTTAATTTCAAGGCTGCAATCACCAGCTGCAGTGAGTTTGGAGCCCCCCAAAATAAAGTCTGACACTGTTTCCACTGTTTCCCCATCTATTTCCCATGAAGTGATGGGGCTGGATGCCATGATCTTCGTTTTCTGAATGTTGAGCTTTAAGCCAACTTTGTCACTCTCCTCTTTCATTTTCATCAAGAGGCTTGTTAGTTCCTCTTCACTTTCTGCCATAAGGGTGGTGTCATCTGCATATCTGAGGTTATTGATATTTCTCCTGGCAATCTTGATTCCAGCTTGTGCTTCTGCCAGCCCAGTGTTTCTCATGATGTACTCTGCATAGAAGTTAAATAAGCAGGGTGACAATATACAGCCTTGACATACTCCTTTCCCTATTTGGAACCAATCTGTTGTTCCCTGTCCAGTTCTAACTGTTGCTTCCTGACCTGCATACAGGTTTCTCAGGAGGCAGGTCAGGTGGTCTGGTATTCCCATCTCTTTCAGAATTTTCCACAGTTTATTGTGATTCACACAGTCAAAGGCTTTGGCATAGTCAATAAAGCAGAAATAGATGTTTTTCTGGTACCCTCTTGCTTTTTTGATGATCCAGCAGATGTTGGCAATTTGATCTCTGGTTCCTCTGCCTTTTCTAAAACCAGCTTGAACATCTGGAAGTTCATGGTTCACGTATTGCTAAAGACTGGCTTGAAGAATTTTGAGTATTACTTTACTAGCATGTGAGATGAGTGCCATTGTGCGGTAGGTTGAGCATTCTTTGGCATTCCAAGCTATTTCTATAGACAAGATTTACAGTTATCACTTCCATAGAAATGGCCATTGATGAATCTGGGTTCATAACCAAATACTTCAATTAGCATGACGAAATGAAGTACAATCAGAAACAATTAAAAATGCAAGTAGATGAAAGAATGTGCAGCCTAAAAATTTAAAATAGTAAGCAATAAGAAAGAAGCTTTGAAAGTATTATGTTTAAAATGCTTAAAGAACAGAAACCAAAGGCAAGTATAGGACAGTGTGAAAAAAAATAATAACAATTTTAAGAATCTAAGGGAATTCCATAAACAAACAATAGTATCTCAGTAAAATTAAAATATCATGGAAGGATTTAACAGTACAAAGATAAAATTAATGAATTGAAAGAAAAACCTGAGAAAATCATCCATAATTCAATACATAGAAGAAGAGATAGAAAATAATAACTAAGATACTTATAGTCTAGTGAATTTAAAAAGGTATAATATATCAAAGAAACATTCTTAATAGGAAAAAAGTAGAGATAAAGGAAGAATTTTTATTCAAAGACCTAACTGAAAAGAATTTTCCAGAATTTCAGAAAGACACATTAGAAGAAGCCCACCAAATCCTCTGGAGAATAAATAAAAATAAATCTACACCTAGCCAAATTACAGTGAAAACTTTGAAGAACATTGAACACAAAGAAAAAAAATGTAAAAACACTGCATTTTAAAATATGATTAGCTTTGAAAAAAATAAAGAAAAATGTAATGGCTATAAAAAGATTGGAATTCATTTTCTTTTCTCATGTAATGGTCTAAAGCATCTCTAAAAGAAACAAACTGCAAGCTATATATATAATTTTAAAGAATATAGTAATCACATTTTTCAAGTAACAAAAGCTACATTAACTTTGATATTTTGCTTTATTTGGTACAATACAGCTAAACCTTATTACAATATGTAATCAACATAAAATTAGAAGCAAGCTCAGCTTCCAAAAATTGTTCTAAACAAGTTACATGCTCTCCCATGTATTAATACATATATAATCTTGCCCATCTATCTATCTAAACTTCTCTTCTTTTCTTTCTTAGTTAGACAAAATTCTATCTTTTTCATTTAGTAATCAGCCCAAATATTTTCTCTTTCCTAAAGTCTTATTGTGGTGTATCAAATCCAAAGTAATTGCTATCTACTCTATGCTACATGATACTATTTTATGCATTTCTACTGAGGCATAGTTGACATATAACATTATGTTCGTTTCATGTGTATAATAAGTCAGTGTTTGTATATATTTCAAAATGATCACCACAATAAGTCTAGTTAACATACATCACTTTGCATGTTGTGTGCTAAGTTGCTTCAGTCATGTCCAACTCTTTGCAACTCTATGAATGTAGCCTGCCAGGCTCCTCTGTCCATGGGATTTTCCATGCAAGAATACTGGAATGAGTTGTCATGCCCTCCTCCAAGGGATCTCCTGGACCGAGGAATCAAACCCACATGTCTTATGTCTCCATTACCGGCAGGTAGGGTCTTTACCACTAGAACCACCTGGGAAGACCAATCCATCACTATACATAGTTACAAAAAGATTTTTACTTACTTTGAGAACTTTTAAGATCTACTCTCTCAGCAATTTTCAAATATACATATTTTTTAATTTGTCTTTTTCTCATAGTGTATCATTTGTACGTCAGACTACATCTAGATCATAAATTTTAGTAGCAAAAGTAGTGTATCTTTAACAATATCTAGGCTTGTAACATGCAGGTAATAATGCCCATAATATGTATTTTTTTATTTTGTGTAGTCACTAAATGGTGTCTGACTCTTTGTGACCCCATGGACTGCAGCCCATCAGGCTCCTCTGTCCATGGGATTCTCCAGGCAAGAATACTGGAATGGGATGCCATTTCCTTCTCCAGGGGATCTTCCTGATCCAGGGATCAAACCCACATCTCCTTCACTGGCAGGTGGATTCTTTACCACTAAGCCACCAGGGAAGAGTAGCAAGAGGCCATGCGGATTTTAATGCTTTTTGTAAACTGCAAAGTATTCTAAAAACGTGTCACGATTAATACAAAAATATTAATATTGCATGCAAAGTGTTACTCCAAGAGGGTCTTTGGCTAGACTTAATCTAAAAATGCTGGGGAGGGAAAATTGCTAATTATTCTGTAGAAGGGAGGAGGAAAAAGGAAGGAGTGATTTTGTGTGGTGTCAGAAAGCTGCTTGTTCCTTGTTTCTTTTCACCTGTCAATTTTTATTTTCTTTTACTTAAAAAAAAAATCAACTCACATAAGTGTACTTTTGTTTATAATGAAAAAAAAGAAAGAAAAAAAACCCACTGAATTCATTGGTGAATACTGAACAGTTGGAGCCAGAGCATCAAGGGGAGAGAAAATAGAGACAAACACGGTTGTCATGGTTTTGTTTGAGATACAGTAAACAAAGGGACCACAATGAACGATGAAAGCCCTGTTGGGAAAAAAAAAACACACGTTGCCCCTTGCTTGTTTCTTCATGAGATCTCTCCTTGTGACCCTCTCTCCTTGTCCTCAGCTCTCATACTGTCAATAAAATTACTAAACAAATAAAACAGGAAGTGAGATGATGGGAACAAGCACTGTGGAGTTCAAGGTGATCAAGTTTTTTGTCAAAATCTGAAAAGCCAGGGATTCCTACAGGACCTTTTGGTTGCCTTAATGCTAGTTTCAACAAGAGCCATGGTGGAAGCTATACCTGCCAAGAAGCTGGTTCAGTTTATATAACAGGCTTATATTTTATTAAATGAGAAATAGTCATTCAATTAGAAATATGGAGAAATTCCTGATCAAAGCGGTTTCACTAATGCAGTCCTTTACCAATCTTCTTAACAGTGAAGCTCTTTACAAATAAAAATCTCTGCTGATCCCCATTATATAAAAAGTTACAAATAATGGACAGCTCCCTCTGAGGGATTAAATTTTTATGGTCTGATAGATATCAATTTATTGTTTGTGGAACAGAATGTAAATACTGAAGTTTCCATGAAAGCACTACTATGAGCATCACTCATATTTTTAAGGGATGACTGAAACAAAGCTCCATAAGTTGTGGATCCTTCCAAGGGATCAAGAATATAAGCAGAGTCAGTCAGTAGAGAAAGAAAAAGGATTTGTGACATTTCCTTTAGAAAGAGTTGTTGAACTGCTGAGTTCTCCCCTACAAAGCAGGATGGGGAGCTGGTATGAGATAGATGGTAACATTTAACTGAGGTACTTAAGATGGAGCTCTAAGACAGTTTTCTGTATGTTCCATGCAATTGTGAAAAAGTTGAAGTTCCCCAATGGCTCAGCGGTAAAGAATCTGCCTGCAATGTAGGAGACGCAGTTTCCATCCCTGGATCAGGAAGATCCCCTGGAGAAGGAAATGGCAACCTGCTCCAGTACCTGGAGAATCCCATGGACAGAGGAGCCTGGTGGGCTACAATCCATGGAGTTGCAAAAAGTCAGACATGACTGAAGTAACTTAGCACGCAAGCTCTAAAGAATCCATTGAAGATCCCAGAGACAGGCAACTCAACATTGACCAGATGCAGAGCTTGGTGGAGCACAGCCATGAAAGGCTTGCCTTATCCCTTCATCTCTTAGTTCCCTAGTCCCCAACTAGGGGAACAAAATGGTGTAAATTGCTATATTGGGAAGGAGGTGAGCGAGAGATAAAAGAAAACAACCTTAAAGGAAGGCTGCAATCAACTACACACCCAAGGAAAGAAAAGGAATGCTTTGAATGGAAGATTGAAAAAGGTTCGTTAATATCTTGGATCAGAAGCATTCCAATTACCAAGAACAAGCAGTGTTTGTGTTGTTAGACTCATGATCACGTGACTGTCAGTTATCTAAGAATAAGCAGAAAAACTGTGGAATGTGCCAAACTTTTCATCTAGGGACATAGAAAAGTAACTTGCCCATGGGGAAAAAAATGATACTGGGGCAGGGCGGGTAAAAAAATAGAATTGCATTTTGAATACATCCTAAGAGTTCTACATTCACCGAACCAAGGACATTTGCAAAAGCCCTAGATCATCTCTTTAAAGCCTCTAGAAGTTTAGAATCCAGAATATCAGCATTTCAATTGAGGTCATTCAATAGTCATCATTTATTCAGTAACTGCTTCCTACTTTGGGCTAAGCACCGTTAGAAGCTTTCACCTACATTGTGTCTCTTATCCTTGTCAACTTATAAAAGATGTATGATGTGACAGTTGTGAGTTAAATTGTATTCGGGGTAAAATGAGGACTGTAGCCTGGGAGACAGCGCCTCAGAGAGCTCTGAGAAACTGCTCCAAAGAGGTAGAGGGGATGGTCAGTATATGTGATATTGGTGAAGGAGGAGTTCATACAATCAAGCATATATCTTACAAAAGGATCGGAAGTCATCATGAAAGGATTTAGTGCTTTTCTAGATACGAGCAGATGCAAGGATTGGACTCATAACATCAGTTCCTAAAAAGAATCTAACCATCTAATCATCCACCAGGTTTCCTGGAGTGCAAAGTGCCTCATTCTCCACCCTGAACTTTCTTCAGGGCTTGTTGAAGGTCAGCAGCTGCCGCAGAACAGAATTCAATCCCTGCAGAGGCAGATGGAAAATGCCCCTGCTGCTATTGCTGTTTAGTTGCTGAGTCCAACTCTTTGTGACCCCACAGACTGTAGCCTGCCAGACTCCTCCATCTATGGGATTTCCTAGGCAAAAATACTGGAGTAGGTTGCCATGCCCTCCTCCAGGGGGATCTTCCTGACTCTGCGATCAAACCTGGGTCTCTTCCATCCCCTGCATTGGCAGGCAGGTTCTTTACCACTAACATCACCTGGCAAGGTCCTGAGACCCTGCACATACCCTAATCTTGTTAGTAACCTCACCCTTGAACTGTTGCTATAAAACTGCCCATCATATCCTCCCTGGTTGGGACACATGGTGTTCTTTTGAGGCAGCAGTCTGTTGTGCCCCCTTTTGTCTGGTAAAGCAATAAAGCTATTCTTTTCTACTCCACCCCAAACTCTGTCTCCGACATTCAGTTCAGTGCTGGTGTACAGAAAGGCTGAGCTTTTGACATCACCTTCACATGGTTTCTGCAAATAGTCTATGTAATACATATTTATAACTGACAACATTTGCTTTATTCTACCTTAATGAATCTTCATTTATCGACTTGACTCTTCGTTCTCTTTGTGCCCTATTTGATTAGCATTAGTGCAAAAGTTTGGACCCTCACTGGAAAAGTAATTGTGATGAAAAGAAAAGTTTGTGGAAACTATATTTTCTCTTCATTTGGTTATAGAAGTGTTTCTTTTTTTTTTCTTAACCCATATTTGGTTATTAATTATTTCAAAGGACTCCTTTAAAAGAAGGCAGGCAGCTAACCCAATGCAAATTCTTAGACAGTAATCATTTCAATTCTAGGATATGTCAGTCACCTTTGAGCTAGTAAACCCTTCACTCCTGCATTTTTCAGTAGATTATCAGAAACAGAAGATGCATTCATCCACTTGGATTGCCTTAACAGAGTATCATAGACTGAGTGGCTTAACCAGTAGTAGCACATGTTCTCATAGTTCTGAAGGCTGGAAGGCCAGGGTTAAGGTGTTGCTCTCAGAGGCAGTTTTTGGTGGCCTCTCATCCTGGCATACAGGTGACTGCCTTAATGCTGTTCCTCACGTGGCTTTTCTTCTGTGCACCTGCAGAGAGAGAGAAAGAGAAAGAAAGAGAGCTCTTTCATGCCTCTTCCTCTTCTAATAAGGTCAACTGGCCTATCTGATTAAGGCCCCACCCCTATGACCTTAGTTCAGTCCAGTTCAGTTGCTCAGTCATGTCAGACTCTTTGTGACCCCGTGGACTGCAGCAGACCAGTCCTCCCTGTCCATCACCAACTCCTGGAGTTTATTCAGAATCATGTCCATTGAGCCGATGATGCCATCCAACCATCTCATCCTCTGTCATTGTCCCCTTCTCCTCCTGCCCCCAGTCCCTCCCAGCATCACAGTCTTTTCCAATGAGTCAGCTCTTTGCATCAGGTGGCTAAAGTATTGGAGTTTCAGCTTCAACATCAGTCCTTCAATGAACACTGAGGACTGATTTCCTTTAGGATGGACTGGTTGGATCTCCTTTCAGTCCAAGGGACTCTCAAGAGGCTTCTCCAATACCACAGTTCAAAAGCATCAATTCTTCAGCATTCAGCTTTCTTTACAGTCCAACTCTCACATCCATACATGACTACTGCAAAAACCATAGCATTGAAGAGATGGACTTTTGTTGGCAAAGTAATGTCTCTGCTTTTTAATATGCTGTCTAGGTTGGTCATAACTTTCCTTCCAAGGAGTAAGCATCTTTTAATTTCATGGCTGAAGTCACCATATGCAGGGATTTTGGAGCCCAGAAAAATAAAGTCTCTCACTGTTTCCATTGTTTCCCCATCTATTTGCCGTGAAGTGATGGGACTAGATGCCATGATCTTAGTTTTCTGAATGTTAAGTTTTAACCCAACTTTTTCACTCTCCTCTTTCATTTTCAATCAAGAAGCTCTTTATTTCTTCTTCACTTTCTGCCATAGGGTGTTGTCATCTGCATATCTGAGGTTATTGATATTTCTCCCGGCAACCTTGATTCCAGCTTGTGCTTCACCCAGCCCAGCGTTTCTCATGATGTACTCTGCATATAAGTTAAATAAGCAGGGTGACAATATACAGTCTTGACGTACTCCTTTCCCTATTTGGAACCAGTCTGTTGTTCCACGTCCAGTTCTGACTGTTGCTTCCTGACCTGCATACAGATTTCTCAAGAGGCAGGTCAGGTGGTCTTGTATTCCTATGTCTTTAAGAATTTTCCACAGTTTGTTATGACCCACACAGTCAAAGGCTTTGGCATAGTGAATAAAGCAGAAATAGATGTTTTTCTGGAACTCTATTGCTTTTTCTATGATCCAGCAGATGTTGGCAATTTGATCGCTGGTTCTTCTGCCTTTTCTAAAACCAGCTTGAACATCTGGAATTTCACAGTTCACGTACTGTTGAAGCCTGGCTTGGAGAATTTTGAGCATTACTTTACTAGTGTGTATAATCCTTAATACTTCCTTATGGCCTTCCCTGATGGCTCAGATGGTAAAGAAACTGTCTGCAATGTGGGAGACCTGGGTTTGACCATGGTTGAGAAAGATCCCATGGAGAAGGGAATGGCAACCCTCTCCAGCATTCTTGCCTGGAGAATCCTATGGACAAGAGGAACCTGACATGCTAGTCTATGGGGTCACCAGAGTCAGACACAAATGAGCAACTAATACTTCCACGTTTGTTTTATGGGGATTTACAGTGAAAGGGTGGCTCTAATGGTAAAGAACTGGTCTGCCAATGCAGGAGAAGAGGAGAGGGGAGCTCAGTCCCTGGTTTGGAAGATTCCTTGGAGGAAGGCATTTCAATCCACTCCAGTATTCTTGCCTGACGAATCCCATGGACAGAGGAGCCAGGTAGGCTACAGTCCACAAGGTCTCAAAGAGTCAGACACAACTGCAGCAGCTTAGCACTCATGGGCTTTGTGTCCAGATATAGTCATGTTGGGACTTACAACTTGAATATGTGAATTTGACGGGGAAAAAAATTCAATCCATATCAGGTAGCACCTGATCCCCGGTGCTGTTCCTAATAAGTAGAAAGCCAAACAAACGTCCCAAACCCCCAAGCCTATACTCAGAAAAGGGAAAAAGAGAGATATCTTATGATTTCTGTTTTCAGATATGAGAACAGAGAGAGGAAGAAAAGACCTAAGTTCTTTGGGTACAATCTCCCCAAAACTCTCTAACACTTCCAACCTCCTCTACCATTTTCACTAAAGCAGAACATCTGGAGAGAGCCTTGCTTCTCTCTGAACCTCTACAACCCAGATATCCCCCATTAAAAGAGAGTATAGGGACTTTCCTGGTGATCCAGCAGCTGAGACTCTGGGCTCCCAATGCAGGGGACCCGGGTTTGATCCCTAGTTGGGAAACTAGACCCCAGATACCTCAACTAAGAATTCACATGTTGCAATTAATACCTGGTACACTAAGGTCCGTCTAGTCAAGGCTATGGTTTTTCCTGTGGTCATGTATGGATGTGAGAGTTGGACTGTGAAGAAGGCTGAGCACCAAAGAATTGATGCTTTTGAACTGTGGTGCTGGAGAAGACTCTTGAGAGTCCCTTGGACTGCAAGGAGATCCAACTAGTCCATTCTGAAGGAGATCAGCCCTGGGATTTCTTTGGAAGGAATGATGCTAAAGTTGAAACTCCAGTACTTTGGCCACCTCATGCGAAGAGTTGACTCATTGGAAAAGACTCTGATGCTGGGAGGGATTGGGGGCAGGAGGAGAAGGGGATGACAGAGGATGAGATGGCTGGATGGCATCACTGACTCGATGGACGTGAATCTGAGTGAACTCCAGGAGTTGGTGATGGACAGGGAGGCCTGGAGTGCTGCGATTCATGGGGTCGCAAAGAGTCGGACACGACTGAGTGACTGAACTGAACTGAACAGCACAGCAAATAAATAATTTTTTTAATTTATAAAAATAAAAGACAATATGTCCTCATAGATAAATAGATATGCTCTGTACACAGATTTATTATCTTCAAGTTGTCTTATACCAAGTACTAACTACATAATTGAGACAAAGCACATAATGTTTGTCAGCTCAACTGTTGTTTCAAATCAAGTATGGATCCTAGTTTTGTGAGGCCTGAAGCTTTTACAACTTTGAAGTCTCCTTTTAAGAAAAGGAACAAAAAAATTAGGGTACACAAATATATGGGAGGAGAAATCATAACAGATCACAAATTTTTATAAGTTGGGAAATGCCACACGCATCACAAAAATCCAGAAAATAATATAATATTTTTATTAATTAACCTTGTGACACACATCTATAATATTTTGCCACAGTTTTGACTTCTATTTGATTACCTATTCATATAATACTAATGTGATAAAAAATAATTTTCTACCAAGAGAACAGAACAAATAATTGAATTATTAATTTAGCTACCTGTGCTAAGTTGCTTCAGTAACAGTCTGACTCTCTATGACTCTACGGACTGCAACCCACCAGGCTCCTCTGTTCGTAGGATTCTCTAGGCAAGAATACTAGAGTGGGTTTCCATTTCCTCCTCCAGGGGATCTTTCTGACCCAGGGATCGAACCCTTGTCTCTTGCCTCTCCTGCATTGGCAGGTGGGTTCTTTCCCACTAATGCCACCTGGAGGCCCCAAAGGTTTTATCCCAGCATGCAGTATCTTTAGTTGCAGCATGTTGGACCTTGTCTCCCCAGTCAGAGATCGAACTTGGGCCCTCTTCAGTGGGAGTACAGAGTCTTCACCATTAGACCCCCAGGGAAGCCCCTAATTTAGCTATGGTAGATCAAAATTTCCTGTATCAATCGTTTGGAAAGATTTCAGCCTCATAACTCAACGTTAGTGATGTCATACTGATTAGTAAGATTGCCAAGTATAGGGAAAACTCTTTAGAGCTTCTTTCATACTGAATTTGCAAGATTTGGGGACATTTAAAATTTTCTTGTGTAGCAGCTAACTTAAATTCCCTGTTAAGTAACAACTTTCTAATTAACCAGTTTGCCCTGAAGACAGCTCAGTAGGTGGGAGTGTTCCTGAAAACCAGGCTGGCAATAACTTAACTCTGTGTGGAAGGGACAGATAGTCACATAAATGTAGCTCATTAAACCTGGCGTCCTGCGATTCATGGGGTCGCAAAGAGTCAGACACGACTGAGCGACTGAACTGAAATATGTCCTCAACTAGCAATGGCACCCCACTCCAGTACTCTTGCCTGGGAAATCCCATGGATGGAGGAGCCTGGTAGGCTACAGTCCATGGGGTCACAAAGAGTCGGATATGACTGAGCGACTTCACTTTCACGCATTGGAGATGGAAATGGCAACCCACTGCAGTGTTCTTGCCTGGAGAATCCCAGGGATGGGGGAGCCAAGTGGGCTGCTGTCTATGGGGTCGCACAGAGTTAGACATGACTGACGCGACTTAGCAGCAGCAGAATTCCCTTAGGGAGATCCTTAAAACACCCCAAGGTCATTGGAGACAGTGGGTCATTGAGAAAGTTGGAATGGAAAAAAAGCCAATTGTGGTTTAAAATATCTTACTTTGGCAAGTTTTACAGAACATATAACCATGTGAACATATTCCTTGGACCTCACTCAGGGCTTTAGCTTTATTAGTTCTGTGGCATATCCTCCTTAAAGTCAGAATTCAGAGAATTGTGTTTATGAAGACCGAATAACGTGGATGTGTGTTTCTGTGTCAAGGGTTCTGTGTGGTCAAGGGGCTAAAGGTAAAGACAGAGAATCTGCTTGCAGGGAAATATCTTTATAGTCTTTAAAATATTCAGGTCTACATTTTTTTTTCTCCTTTTTCATAATCCCTCCCAAACTCTTCCCTGTGGAGTCTTTTAAAATCCTCCCTTACCTTGTTTCACCTTTATTAGAGGAGAGCGAGGAGTTTTGTTTCAAAATACAGACTATTGATTCCTCAGTGAGGGAGAGGAAAAGTGAAAACAATGGAAAGGAAAGGTCAAAGACTCCCTCAGGTGAGTCACAAAGCTGTTTATATATTTTTTCAACTCTGTGTCTAAGAATCGGCGGAAAAGTGACAATTCAGAATGGCTGAGTGGGAGGGAAAGAAAAAAAATCACAGTCCTGTGACGTGACTCGGGCTTCACACCCTGCCTATTATTGATTTACAGAATTAGATAGCAATGCGGACAGTGAGAAATTTGCAAACCCTGGCACTGAAAAAGGCAAGACTGCAGTCGTGATGGGAAGCGATGAGCAGGTGAAGGGGGTCGCAGGACAGTTACAGATCATGACTCCACAAGTGTGGTCACTGGATGAACTGCAGGAGGAAAGGGAACAGAGAAAGGTCAAGTTGGAACCTTCCATGGCAGGAGCCAACCGTGAGAAAATCCCGGCATAAAAAACAAACAAAGATGGGGCCCACAGTTCCATGAGTCAGTGATGCTTTAGTGCAGAAAAGAGAAGCAACAGAGCAAGAAAACAATCTCTTTCCAAGAGTGACTACGTTAGCATCCTGGCACAGAACGAGGACGCTTGTCACTGAAAATAAAACTGAAATCAAACCCCCAACATGTCTATCCTTTCACTGCTACCTTCTTCTCAGATTTGGTAAATAAACTCACTTTGCCCAACCTCTGTTTTAATAAGTGCTGAATAACCTTAAGGAGTTCTGAACAGTCAGACCTCGGAGGTATTGTGGGTTTCCTTCCACAGATAAGCAAATGTTGCAATAAAGTAAGACACCTGAATGTTTTGGTCTGCCAGTGCATGTGAAAGTTGTGTTTTCATTGTATTATACATTCAGTGTGCAATAGTGTTACATATAAAAAATTACATTAATTTTTAAATATTTTATTGTTAAAACATGCTAAGCATCACCTGAGCCTTTAGGAATTCGTAATCTTATTACTGGTGGAGGGTTTAAAATATTGCAAGAATGACCAGAACATGACGCCGAGACATAAAGTAAGCAAATGCTGTGGAAAATGGCACTGATAGACTTGCTGTAAACAGGATTATCGCACACCTTCACACGGTAAACAAGGGGCAGTAGCAGCAAAGTGCCATGAAACGAGATCTGCCTGTGCCCAGAGGCTCCCCCAAAGAGAGCCAGTCTGTAACTTAGAAAAGATATTTTAATAGTTGCAAAGGCAACATTAAGGTGTGGTGGCAAAGTGTTTTCTTTTTTCCCCTTCTTCCAAGCTTTGCTAGAAGTATGGAGATTCACATCCCAAAGAGAGAATTGTTTCAGTGGATAATTTTCAGGGTTCTAACCTGAAAAATAACTTTACCTAAGGAGCCCAATTTCAGCCGGTCAAATTTGCTAGGGAAAGCAGGGCAGGCGTCCCAGTCCCCGAATGCCATGCTGACCCAGATTTGGAGTGGAGGAAGCATGCAAGTGTCACCTGGTAGTTTGAATGCTGATTGAGCAGGGATTCTATTTTCATTTTTCAAAACTGCCATTTCTTAAAAAAAAAAAAAAAAAGCCCCAGGGCATGCTAAGAGTAAAATATACCAATTATTAAAATATTTAAATTCACTGGCAGCAGTGATTAATAAAACACCCAAATGATACAGTTTACAAAAAGCATGGTCTCAACCTGTCTAACCTAAAATAGCACACTCCATCCAGCTAGCTCATTTTCTCCAATCCTTACCCTCTGAAGGTTGCCTGCAATTCAACAGAAACTTACTAAGCACCTATTCTAGAAAAGGCACTCTGTGGTTAAAAAGATGATCTCATGTTGTTCTCACCCTCAGTGTATTTATAATTAATAATTGAGACAGTATATTCTGACCTGTACCATTTATTCATCCCCAAACTCTACAGGGTAAGGTCAGAAAGTAGGATCATCAGCCAAACATAGCCTTCAGACAGATTTTTATTTAACCAACTGGGATTTTCAAAAACATTTGAATTATTTATTTTCCAATATGTTTTTCTTTTAAAAAATGTATTTATTTTAATTTGAGGATACCCTTGTGGCTCAGGTGCAATGAATCTGCCTGCAATGCAGGAGACCTCGGTTCAACCCCTGGTTTAGGAAGATCCCCTGGAGAAAAGAAAGGCTACCCACTCCAGTATTCTGGCCTGGAGAATTCCATGGACTATATAGTCCATGGGGTTGCAAAGAGTTGGACACGACTGAGTGACTTTCACTACTTTTACAATATTGTGATGGTATTTACCATACATCAACATGAACTGACCATAGGTATACATATTTCCCCTCCATCCTGAACCCCCCTCCCATTTCTCAATATTTTTAAAACCAAGGAATTTCATACACATACACACACACACACACACACACACACACACATGACTGGGCTCATTTTATGCCCAGAACTGAGCAGTGGCTTCCTATTAGGTGAAGAGCTCAGGATCTTGCCACAGTCATCATTGTTCATGTATTTTACACTTAATAACCTCCTCTGTTCATCTGGCTAGTTCATGCACATATTTAAGTTTGCAACCCATGCTATAAAAATGCAAACAAGGGGCTTCTCTGGAGCTCCCAGTGCTGAAGGCCTAGATTTGATCCCTGGTCGGTTAACTAGATCCCACATGCCGCAACTAAGACCCAGAGCAGCCAAGTAAATGAATCAATAAAAACAATTAAAAAAAAAAAGATGCAAACAAAATGCAATGGGAATACACAGTATGGACAGGCAGCTGGTGGGCAGGAGGAAATGGAGGCCATATTCGAGAAGACTTCATATGAGTCAGATATTGACTGACAGGTAAAATCGTACAGGTGGAAACAGAAGAAAAGAGCATTGCAACACGATGGAAATAAGAAAGGGCTAACTAAGCCTGCCTGGTCATCTGGTGCAGTTGTGTGACCCACGTATACGATGGGAAATAAAGAGGCTGGAGTGGCAAGTATCAGCCAGAGAGAGGAAAGCCTCAGCCACAGATTGGTAATCCAAGTTTTAAAGCAGAGAAACTATGAAATCAGAATTGTGCTTCAGGATAAACTTTCCTATTGAAGTCTTATAACCTATTAAGAATCCCTTGAGTTACTGTGACAACTATCCCCAAACAGCAGAATCCTTGTTCTTAATTGTATTCTATGCCCCTTCTTCGATATGAGCTCATCAATAACATCACACTAAACCGACATGCAAGAAATCACTTCCCTCCAGGGTATGGAAGGAATATGGATGTAGTGGGGAGGATATTGAATCTCCTGCCCAAAGACCAGGGCTCTCCTCTCAAAGCTCCGCCACTTACTATGTGCAGGTGTACAATGTCGATAGTAATAACTTTCTTCATAAGACTGTGGTTAAGATTAAATGAAACAAAGAGGAGAGTATTTGAAAGTACTCTGCAAATGGCACAACATAATGCAAATAAAAGTTTTATTATTATTGTAGACATAGGGTTGCTCGGATTCTTTTCCTTGCCTTTAGCGCTCCCCAAGAAGACTATCTCTTAGGCTTTCTGTCCAAGCCTTAACCCCTTTATTTTATTAATACAGCTTTTGATGGGTCCTATTGAGTTGGTCCACTTGCTGACCTCCCAGGATTTGGACCTACCTCTGGACTCAGTTGATTTCTAATAACTCAAGCCCCTTGCTCTTCCTCCCAGTGACCTCCAACATACTCCAGTTCATTCTTTATAAGCTCCTAGTATAATTTAAAATGCAAGGCTCTCCTTTTCTTGATTCTGGCTTTATCAACATAATTCTTGTCACTGTCAATAATACTCCAATTTCTCTAACTTATTTTCAGATACCCAAGATAAAGTGCTAAATAAACACTATTCCAGTAAATAAATGCACAAAAAACCCACAAAGATCTGAAAAACAGTTTTTGGAAGAGAGAGGATAATCAGAGAGATAAGATAAACAACCAGGATGCCAGAAATGCCTTTGCTCAGAGGGAAGTTACTAATGCCACAAACTTTGTGCTTAAGTGGGTAATGTTGGTGATGGGAGGCTAAAGATGCAGAGACCAGGGCAGCTTCGGGGAGATTCTCTCAGAGGGAAGGGACATTTGTATACTTATGGCTGATTCACGTTGTTGTACGGCAGAAAGCAATACAGCATTGTAAAGCAATTATCCTCCCATTAAAAATAAATTTTGAAAAAAGTTTATAAAGTAGTTAAAATTTGTTAAAAAAAAAAAAAAGAGAGAGAGAGAGTAAAGGCACTTATCTTAGTGCTTAGTTACATAGGATGCTATTCTTAGAAGTGGGGTGAAATAGATCTTCTCACACCAACTATAAAATCTTACCCCATTCCTGGAACCCAAGAAAAGGACAAAGTCAAGATGGCAACCAAATTATGCAGAAAACACCAAAGAACACACATTCGAATATCAGAAATTATGAACAAATCAATGTCCTGCTGGCTACATTTCTACCCAAAGGAAATGCTTCTGGTAAGACAAATCAGAAGCAATTTCATGAAGACCAAAGTCTCTTGTAAACCTAAGTGACCAGGAAACTTCCAGAGCACCTCGAGAAGGGTAATACAAACTGATCAGCCCAGAGGCCTCTGTTGTCCTAGAGACCAAGACTTCATTCCAACCCTAGTAACCAATCAAAGGAGGACAGAACCAGGTGATTGCAGGGCCTTCTCCACCTGTAACCACCATCATGGGTCTGCAGGCGAAGAGTCAGCAGCCATCAAGATAACACAGCCTGAGTTATGTCTAGTTGGTGCCCTTATAAATATGCTTCAGTTGTCTGGAATAATTGCTTCCAAAAAAAGGCCAAGCAGACAATTCTGACAAGGATGTCCTTATGAGTTTGTGCTGCTTGTAAACCTGTCAGAATAGATGCTTTCTTGTATTTCCATCTTTAAGCCAAGCTAACACATAAGGTTATGTTTCAGGAAATCATTCCATATGTTCCATGCAAAGGCAAGTTTGAAAGCTCAATGAGGCCCCAAGGACCAATGGTTTTAATGAAGCTGGCTTCACGTTTGCCGCCAACAAGGTAGGAATTCCATGTCCTCCACTGCTCTCTCTCATCCACATCCACCCCTCCTTTTATGTTCCTGTCTTGGTAAAAAGCCATCACTGTTTATTTAGTAGAGATGGAACCTGAGAGTCATCCTCTAGTATTCTCTGTTCTGACTGGCAACCTCTTGTGACAACACTATAGTCTCAAGGTTTTGAACCTGTGATTGTACCTTCATTTGCATGGTCACTGCAAGACCCAAATGGGTCTTCAGCACATCACGCCTGGGCTAAATACAAACAACTCATCACTGCCTCCCTCTCTCACTCCTTTAGAACCACCTTTCCCCAAAGACTGATTATTAGAAAACAGTGATTTGGGACTTCCCTAGTGGTCCTGTGGTTAAGACTCAGCACTTTCAATGCAGGCATTGCAGGATTGATCCCTGGCCAGAGAACTAAGATCCCACATGCCACTGGGTGGGGCAAAAAAAAAAAAAAAAAACACAGAGATTTGACCAAGTTACTGTCTTACTTAAAATCATTCACTGCATCTCAGCATCACTTTCAAGAAAAAACACAAGATTTTTAGCAATTTAGCCAGGACCTCTCACTGTGCCACCTCTGCCCACATGGAGCGCACTGGGGCTCTGCACTGTGTAGAAAGACCTGCCACTCAGTCACAGTCCCAGGATCCCTCACCCTCCAATTCTGCATGGGTCTTCTCCCTGGAAAGCTCTTCTTCTCTCCTGTTCTTCATTAGTTCAGCTGGTTCACGTCTACTCATGCTTCACGACTGAACTGAAACTTCAAATCATCCCCAAGTCTCTTGCCCCTTTTCTGCAACACACCTGTAGAAAGCGAGATAAGCCTCCAGGGGCCTGTGGTTTTAATTAGACTGACTTCATGTTTTTGCTGTTCCTCAACCTCAGCAGTACTGACATTTGGGGCCTGATAAGTCTTTGCTGTGGAGGCATCCAGAATGTGCTAGAATGTTCAGCAGCATCCCTCACCTCTGCCCACTAGCTACCACACCCTCCCCAAAAGATGTAACAACCAAAAGTGTCTCCAGATATTGCCAAATATCCCCTGGGAGCAAAATCATTTACACTGAGAACCACAGTTATAGTATCCTATAGACCTCATTCCTCGGCTTGGTTGGACTTGAAGCTTATTTGGCCATTCTTCCCACTGAAAAACTCTTTATTTGCCAGAAACTGGAGACACAGAAAATGCAGGTTCAATCCCAGGGTCAGGAAGATCCCCTGGAGAAGGAAATGGCAACCCACTCCAGTATTCTTGCCTAGAGAATCCCATGGACAGAGGAGCCTGGCAGACTACAGTCCAAAGGGTTGTAAAGAGTCAGCCAAGATCGCACACGTGCATACATATACATATCTTTTCCTTGTCAAGTGTAACCCCTGTGCCTTGATAGTGTCCATCCTAGTGCTTGAATATCTAATAGGTGCAATGAATGAAAATAAATTAATAGGCAAGTGTTAAACAATCCTTAGATGTACTTCTCTCTGTTCTCAGATACATTTCCAAGAAATTCCAAGATAGAAACTATGCAGTCATGTGCCAAGAAAGCAGTTCTGAAATTGAGAATTCTGAGCTCTTAGACACATAGAATGAGAACAGATTTTAGAGGTCAATTAACTACTTCACCAACTTCTTTGATTTGAGAAAACAGAGGTGCAGACAGATAAAGAGGTTCTATGTCTGCCACAGAGAATATATGCAACCCAAGCTCATCTTGAGTCTCCCACTGACCTTGGTAAAGCTTTTTGCTTCTCTGTTCATACAGACAGGATAACTTGCCATACAAATTTCATCTTGCCAATGTATACAAACAATCCTTCAGCAGCTCTCTTTCAATCCATCCTAATAGGGTAGCTAAGATTTCTTTCTGCAGTAATTCTGGGATATATTTGGAACCTTGGGTAAAACTTGAGCTGCGCTGGGGCTGACTCACTTTGCACCGGTAACCCTCTGAATTCTGGTATTCCCATTTCAAACCTTCTTGCTTGAAAGGTGTGTCCCAATAGCTCATCATAGTTTAAACACGATACTCCAGGATATTGAAGATGAGAGACAAGCATTGAATATGACACCTCTCCAGGCACTAGTGCTCAGGGAGAAGAAAATAAACCAAGCTAAACAAAGCTGTAAAATGCCCATTAGATTGGAGATTAGACCGCACACCCATGGTAATGATAGTCTGCCTGGAGCAGTTCACTTATCACCACAAGCTGTGAGAACAGCTCAGTTTCTGCCCTTCCAGTACCTAACGCTGCAGACTAAAGCCAACTGTACGAGTGATATACTTTTAAACTTAAAATGGACAGGTAGCACCATTAGGCATTTTCAAGGCCATACAATTCATATTCTGGTAGCCATAGGGATGCAGTAACCTTAGCATTCACAAAGTACTGAGAACAGAACTGCCTAACCCAGAGATGGGTCCACGAACAGTGACCTCTTTTATTCATCTCTTCTGGTATAAAAAGCTTCCTCTCCTATGTGCTACCAAGAAAAAGACAGAAATTGTCTTTCGTTTTTGCTTGCACAAGCTCCTTGAAATGGGAGAAGAGGGTTTTTGTTACCTAGAGGGCTTGAGTGAGACATGATAAAATATTTCCTCTTTTTCTTTTGTGGGAGAAAGAGAAAAAAAAAAAAAGGTAGAAAGTGATGGCTATAGAAACCCAAGTGCTGAAGCATCCCAAGCAACATGAATGAACCTCAAAATAAAGCTGAGTGAAAGAAGCCAAAGAGCGCATAGCCTATGATTTCATATATATGAAAATCTAGAAAATGCAAGCCAATTTATAGTGACAGAAAACAGATGAGAGTAGAGAAAGGGGCATGGAGGGGTGAGAGAGGGGGATTACAAATGGTCAAAGAAAACTTAAGAGACTGATGGATAAGTTCGTTTTCTTGATTGTGGTTATGGTTTTATGAATGTATGTATATGTAAAACTTATCCAGTTGTATACTTTAAATATATGCAGTTTATTATATGTCAACTGTACCCCAACAAAGCTGTTTAAATACTCTAATTGTTTGTGGTTAGTATATGCTGTGCTGTGCTGTGCTTAGTCGCTCAACCGTTTCTGACTCTTTGCGACCCCATGGACTATAGCCCACCAGGATTCTCTGTCCCTGGGATTTTTCAGGCAAGAATACTGGCATGGTTTGCCATTTCCTCCCCCAGGGGATCTTCCTGACCCAGGAATCAAACCCGCATCTCACATCTCCTGTATTGCAGGCGGATTCTTTACTCTCTGAGCTACCAGGGAAGCCCCAATAATATAGAAATTATACTCAATTTTATATACAGACACTGCAACTTCACTAAAGTCACTCATTCTAATAATGTTTGTTATTCTTACTATTATTGTTGCTGCTGTGATTAAAATCATAAACATGAAAAAAAAAATCCAAGCGCTTTCTGGAAGAAGATAACATCAAGAAATATGGAACTAAAGGACACTTCTCTGTATGGTTTCATGATGATGAACGTGAAGGCAGGATGCACAATACTTCCAATCGCTTGGATTTTGTCCAAGTCTTGAACTGAGCTTTATGGTCCAGCCGAGGCAAAACCATGTATGTCAGCACTCTAGAAAATGTCTGAGAAGATTTCACTAATTGCCATTGCAATTACTAATAAAGAGTAAAATCAATCTCGAAAATGTCCATGGTATCAGTATTCCTGAACCTCCTTATTCAAACCTTTGCTATCCTTCTAATATTAATCCATGTGGTTTTAAATCAGCCTCTAGTGTAGTGATCCCCCAAACCTTTTGGCACCAGAGACTGGTTTCGTGGAAGACAGTTTTTCCATGGACAAGGTGGGAGGGGAGCGATGGTTTTGGGGTGATTCAAGTGCATTACATTTACTGTGCACTTTATTTCTATCATTATTACATCAGCTTGGATTCAGGTCATAAGGCATTAGATCGTGGAGGTTGGGAACCCCTGCTCTAATGGAAAGGAGAGCCCTACCTATTAAGATTTAGTAAGAATGCCTTCTTGTATTCTTGAATTTGAAAATCCTTGGAGCCACCTAGCATTAGAGCCAATCTTACTGAGGCAGGAAATTAACACCTGAATTAACACCTTCACAAAATATAAAGTGAAATATGCCCATCTATCTGCAGGATGAAGAGCTCTGTTGGAAGTTAGTTTCCCTTGCTTGGATTCATCATGCATGTACATTATATCTTCAGCGCTTTTTCTGGTTTCTTGATTGACTTTCCCTGATGCTCAGTTATTCTTCCTCAAATGAAGACAAATAAATTGAGATGTGTGCTTGGTGTGTGATAGATTATAAAAGAGCCTTCGGTAGCATGGCTGATTTAAGCTCAGACTTTAGGTAATTACAAAGCTCAAGTAATTACATTTTATAATACCTGGGAGAAAGGAGTTACTAACCTAGTTGTAAGGTTTGAGATCTGAAGAGTAGTGGCTATTTATTTGCATGTTTTTATTATTATTTATGTCTTCATATTATATATATAGTTGTAATTACAATTTTCTTGTTAGCTTCAGCAAGGTTATTTCATTTTTTCAGTGTGATCCTAAGCATTATTTCAGTAGATTGGAGTTCATATGATCAACATCCCTAAAGGATATTTATGATATTAGCTTTTCATGGATACTCAACACCTGAACAATTTAATTGTAACCGAGGTAATGAACTCCTCATTCTTCAGAAATCTCTATTTTAGGACATGGCTATCTTTGCTTTAATATAGAATTTTAAATCTTAGTGATGGATGTAGGCAGAAGGGTAAGATCCAGAGCTCAGTGTAACATATTAAGGCCTCTTTCTCTTGCTTTTCTTTTTTTTAATGATTTCATTCATTTATTTTCAGCTGCGGTAGATCTTTGTTGCTGTGCATCGACTTTCTCTAGTTGTGGCAAGCAGGGACTACTCTCTAGAGGTGGGGTGTAGGCTTCTTACTGTGCTGGCTATTTCTTTTGTGGAGCACAGGCTCCACAGTACAAGCTTGAGTAGTTGCAGCTCCTGGGCTCTAGAGCACAGGCTCTGTAGTGGTGATGTGTGGGCTCAGTAGCCTCTCAGCTCATGGCATCTTCCCAGACTATGGATCGAATCCGTGTCCCTTGCATTGACAAGGGATTCTTAACCCTGAACCACCAGGGAAGTCGTCTAGTTTTGCACTCTTATTCAGCCCTCTTCTCTTTCAACCCATATATTCTCCAAGACCTCAAGTATTATCTGTATATTGATAAATGCCAAATGTATATTCAAGTTCAGATCTCTTGTTTTTAATGTACACCCTTCTCCATCACCTGGATAACTAACGGGCTCTTCAGAGTCAACATATGAAAACCTAAATTCATCTCCCCTTTGGCTTTGAAACTGGCTGCTCTCTGTAACTCAGTGAATTTCATATTAATCCACTCAGTTATCCAATGAAGAAAACTATGAGTCAGCTTTGAGTCATCTTTTCCTTACCCTACACCACAGGACTGGAAAAGGTCAGTTTTGATTCCAATCCCAAAGAAAGGCAATGCCAAAGAACGCTCAAACTACTGTACAATTGCACTCATCTCAGTTCAGTTCAGTTCATTTCAGTCGCTCAGTCATGTCCAACTCTTTGCGACCCCATGAATTGCAGCATGCCAGGCCTCCCTGACCATCACCATCTCCCAGAGTTCACTCAAACTCATGTCCATCGACTCAGTGATGCCATCCAGCCATCTCATTCTCTGTCATCCACTTTTCCTCCTACCCCCAATCCCTCCCAGCATCAGAGTCTTTTCCAATGAGTCAACTCTTCACATGAGGTGGCCAAAGTATTGGAGTTTCAGCTTTAGCATCATTCCTTCCAAAGAACACCCAGGACTGATCTCCTTTAGAATGGACTGATTGGATCTCCTTGCAGTCCAAGGGACTCTCAAGAGTCTCATCTCACATGCTAGTAAAGTAATGCTCAAAATTCTCCAAGCCAGGCTTCAGCAATATGTGAACCGTGAACTTTCAGATTTTAGAAAAGGTTTTAGAAAAGGCAGAGGAACCAGAAATCAAATTGCCAACAGCTCCTGGATCATTGAAAAAGCAAGAGAGTTCCAGAAAAACATCTATTTCTGCTTTATTGACTATGCCAAAGCCTTTGACTGTGTGGATCACAATAAACTGTGGAAAATTCTGAGAGAGATGGGAATACCAGACCACCTGACCTGCCTCTTGAGAAACCTATATGCAGGTCAAGAAGCAACAGTTAGAACTGGACATGGAACAACAGATTTGTTCCAAATAGGAAAAGGAGTACATCAAGGCTGTATATTGTCACCCTGCTTATTTAACTTCTATGCAGAGTACATCATGAGAAATGCTGGGCTGGAAGAAGCACAAGCTGGAATCAAGATTGCCAGGAGAAATATCAATAACCTCAGATATGCAAATGACACCACCCTTATGGCAGAAAGAGAAGAGAAACTAAAAAGCCTCTTGATGAAAGTGAAAGAAGAGAGTGACAAAGTTGGCTTAAAGCTCAACATTCAGAAAACGAAGATCATGGCATCCAGTCCCATCACTTCATGGCAAATAGATGGGGAACAGTGGAAACAGTGTCAGACTTTATTTCTGGGGGGCCAAAATCACTGCAGATGGTGATTGCAGCCATGAAATTAAAAGATGCTTACTTCTTGGAAGGGAAGTTATGATCAACCTAAATAGCATATTCAAAAACAGAGATATTACCTTGCCAACAAAGGTCCATCTAGTCAAGGCTATGGTTTTTCCAGTGGTCATATATGGATGTGAGAGTTGGACTATGAAGAAAGCCGAGCACCGAAGAATTGATGCTTTTGAACTGTGGTGTTGGAGAAGACTCTTGAGAGTCCCTTCGACTGCAAGGAGATCCAACCAGTCCATCCTAAAGGAGATCAGTCCTGGGTGTTCATTGGAAGGACTGATACTAAAGCTGAAACTCCAATACTTTGGCCACCTCATGTGAAGAGTTGACTCTTTGGAAAACACCCTGATGCTGGGAGGGATTGGGGGCAGGAGGAGAAGGGAATGACAGAGGATGAGATGGTTGGATGGCATCACTGACTCGATGGACATGAGTTTAGTGAACTCTAGGAGTCAGTGATGAACAGGGAGTCCTGGCATGCTGCGATTCATAGGGTCGCAAAGAGTTAGACATGACCTAGCAACTGAAATGAACTGAACTGAACACCCCAGTAATCACTGGTCTTGTCAATTCTCTCTCTGATATTTCTCAAATTTATCTTATTTCTATTGTCATTAAGTTCAAACCATCATCATTTCTTGCACTGTCTGCTAACTGGTTTCCCTTTCTTCACTCTAATTCAGCCTTCCCAGTACAGCCAGAATAGCATGCGTGCATGCTAAGTCACTTCAGTCATGTCCAACTCTTTGCGACCCCATGGACTGTAGCCTGCCAGGCTCCTCTGTCCGTGGGATTCTCCAGGCAAGAATCCTGGAGTGGGTTGCCATTCCCTTCTCCAGGGGATCTTTCTGACCCAGGGATTGAACCTGTGTCTCTTGCAGCTCTTATATTGCAGGTGGATTCTTTACCACTGAGACACCAGGGAAGCCCATCACCAGGGCAACCTCCCTAAAAAACAAGTCTAATCTGTCCTCTAGGCTTCAAACTCATCTATTCCTTCTCTTGCTCTCTGGATAAAGTCCCTTAACAATTCAGACTCTGCTCTCCCTCCCTGCCCCAAGCACCACCACTATTCACACTTAACTCTGTGCCCTAAGCAGATTATACCACCTTCATGCTTTCTCTTTCCTTGCGGTTAATGACAATTTTCCCTATACTTAGCAAATGTTCTCTTGCTACATTTTCCCTTATCATGTAATTGTAAATCATCCCTTAGGTACTGCCCACGGGGTCGCAAAGAGTTGGACATGACTGAATGACTGAACACACCTCCACACCCTTAGGTATCAGCTCAAGCATTCTCTCTTAACAAGCAGCTCAGGACTACCAACTGGTTCAGCCTCTGATGAGCCTCTAATCTAGGATCTGACTGTGATCCTCTCTAAAGCCCAAAAGAGACTATGGGCACTTCCCTCACACATTCTTTCCCCAGCTCACTCCAAGAGCAAGCTGAGTCATCACCCAAGAAGAGGCTTGTCCACGCAGCTGGCGCCCCAACTTATAGAGCTGCCACTTGAGTAAGGGCCCCTCAGCCATCCATCGTTGATAGCCCACAGGGTTTGGCGTTCATGAGTCCCCAAGTCCATATTAAACAAACAAAAAGCAATTTTGCAGTAGGTACACCCTGCAGCTGTCTTCCCCAGGTTCAGCACAGAGCAAGCAAACACACCCCACCTCCCAGGTTCTTCCTGGAAGGGATGTGACGGTGTGTTTTCCCAGCTGCAGCCTAAGGTTTCCTCTCCTAATAAGCCTACATGTGGAAGTTGACTAGGATCCTCCTGGGAGCCTGATAAAGTTGGTAGTCACACTCCCTGCTGTCTCTGCTCAGAACTAAGTCTCTAGCTTCTCCCTGGAAGGAACTTGTCAACACACATAGCACCCTAACCGTTACTGCTGCCACCCAAGAGACAAGTTCCCAAGTCACCTAGCTCTGGGAGCTAACAGAGCTTAGCAATCATGAGTCCCCCGGGACCGCATGAAACAAAGAAACTATTCTATCTGGGTGCACAAGCACTTCCAATGACTAGTCAATCTGGCTCAGCACAGAGTGAGTAACAAAGGAAAAAAATAAAAATAAAAACCCACCAGCTCCTGATTTCTTCCAAATGAGAGCTAGACGGAAAATCTAACATTCTGACTTTCCCAGATGCAGCCTGAAACCTAGGCCTCCAATTAAGGAGGTGAAGGTGCAGGCAGTTAGTTCCTCCAGGAGCCTAAAGAGACATCTGGGCATTTTGCAGGCCTTTGGGGGCACTGATGGGTGTTGGCACACCCTTAACTCCCAGCAGCCATGAAGGACAAAGACAGAAGTTTGGACGGTCACAAAGGTGCTTGGATGGGACTAAGTAGGCATACCTCCCATGTGAGACTAGTCTCTCAGTACTGGGATAGGTGACTCTTTTATCAAATGTGGAAAGGAATATGGTCCAAATCATAGAACAAGATAAATCTCTAAAACCAATCTTAATGAAATGGAGAGAAGTGATTTACTCACTAGAATTCAAAATAACAGTCAGAAAAAAATGCTCACTGAGATCAGGCATCAAGACATGAACAAAATGAGAGTTTCAACAAAGAAATAGAAAATATTAAAACAACAACAGCAACAAAAAGGTTAAAGTTGAAGAATATAACAACTGAGCTAAAAAAAAAAAAAAAAGACTTCTATAGAGGGCTTCCAGAATTAACTACATTAAATAGAAGAAAGGATCAGCAAACTTGAAAATGGAAAAGTGGAATTCATCCAATCAGAGGAACAAAAAGACAAAAGACTGAAAAAAAGGGAAGATAGTTTAAGGGCCTTATGGGACATCACCAGAAGGACTAATATATGCAAACTCAGGATCATAGAAATAAAGGCAGAAAATGTCTCTAACCTGGGAAAAGAAGCAGACATCTAGATCCAGGAGCCCAAAGAAGATCATATAAGATGAATCTATAAGGGCTCACACTGAGACTCATTAAATAGTCAAAAGTTAGAGACAATGAGAGAATATTAAAAGCAGCAGAAGAAAAATAACTTGTTGGGACTTCCCTGGTGGATCAGTGGTTAGGACTCCATGCTTGCAGTGCAGGAGGTGAGGGTTCAATCCCTAGTCAGGGAAATCAGATCCCACATGCCTTGAGGCACGGTCAAAAAAAAAAACGAAGGAAAGAAAAATAACTTGTTAAGTATGAGGGAATGCCCATAAGACTAGCAGCAGAATTTTCAGTAGACACCTGCAGTCCAGAAGTGAGTGTGATGTTGTATTCACAGTGCTAAAAGAAAAAAAAAAAAGTTGCCAAACAAAATTAGTCTACCAGCAAAGTTGTCTTTCATAATTGAAGGAGAAATAAAGAATTTCCCAGATAAACAAAAGTAGAAAGATTCATCACCACCAGCCTGGCACTAGAAATGTTGAAAAGAGTTCTTCAGGCTGAAATGAAAGGCTAATAATTTGTCACATGAAAACATATGAAAGAATAAAACTCCAGGGCAAAGGTAATATATAGTTAAATTCAGAGTTTTCTAATAATATCATTGGGCTTCCCCAGTGACTCAGTGGTAAACAATCTTTATGCAGAGCAGCAGGTCCAGGTTCAATCCCTGGGCGGGGAAGATCCCCTGGAAAAGGAAATGGCAACTCATTCCAGTATTCTTGCCTGGGAAATCAAACAAGAGCCTGGGGACTATAGTCCACGGGGTCACAAAAGAGTCAGACTCAGTGTGAGTGATGGAACAACAATAATATCATGGTGGATGGTAAATCATTTATAACTAAGGTATAAAGGTTAAAACATAAAGGATTAAAAATAATTATAACTACAATAATCAATGAATGGAAAAACATAAAAGATGTAAATTGTGACATCAAAAACATAAAATGGGGGTATAAAATGTAGAGTTTTTGTATTGTTCAAAATAAAGCTGCTACCAGCTTAAAATAGACTGTTATAGCTCTAAGATGTTAGCCTCGTGGTAACTATGAAACAAAAATGTATAGGAGATATATAAAAGAGAAAGAATCAAGCATACCATCAGAGAAAATCATGAAATGACAAATGAGGAGGGCAAGAAAGGAACAAAGGAATTATAAAACAGCCAATTAACAAATTAACATATTTGCAATAGAAAGTTTATACCTATGAATAATTACTTTAAATGCAAATGGGCTCATTTCTCTAATCTCATACATAGAATGGCTGGATGGATTAAAAAGGAATACCCAACCATATGGTATGTATAAGAGATTCACTTCAGAATGAGGGCACACACAGACTGAAAGTGAAAGAACAGAAAAAGATATTCTTCACAAAAGAAAATCAAAAGAAAGCAGGGGTAGTTATATCAGACAAAATAGAATCTCAGCCAAAAACAGTAGCAAGAGGCACAGAAGATCATTATATAATGATAAAGAGGTCAGTTCAATTATAGTAATTGTGAGTATTTAAGAATCATAAATATTAACAACTTTAAGAGATTTTACAATTTAAATATTTATGAACCCAACATCATAGTACCTAACTGGGCAAAGAAAATATTAACAGATCTGAAGGAAGAAAGAGACATGAATAGAATAATTGTAGGGGACTTCAGTATCACACTTTCAACAATGGATAGATTATCCAGGCAGGAAATCAATAAAGAAACATTGGATTTAAACACAAGCTGGAATCAAGATTGCCAGGAAAAATATCAATAACCTCAGATATGCAAATGACACCACCCTTATGGCAGAAAGTGAAGAGGAACTAAAAAGCCTCTTGATGAAAATGAAAGAGGAGAGTGACAAAGTTGGCTTAAAGCTCAACATTCAGCAAACGAAGATCATGGCATCTGGTCCCATCACTTCATGGGAAATAGATGGGGAAACAGTGGAAATGGTGACAGACTTTATTTTGGGGGCTCCAAAATCACTGCAGATGGTGACTGCAGCCAAGAAATTAAAAGATGCTTACTCCTTGGAAGAAAAGTTATGACCAACCTAGATAGCATATTGAAAAGCAGAGACATTACTTTGCCGACTAAGGTCAGTCTAGTCAAGGCTATGGTTTTTCCAGTGGTCATGTATGGATGTGAGAGCTGGACTGTGAAGAATGCTGAGCACCAAAGAATTGACGCTTTTGAACTGTGGTGTTGGAGAAGACTCTTGAGAGTCCCTTGGACTGCAAGGAGATCCAACCAGTCCATTCTGAAGGAGATCAGCCCTGGGGTTTCTTTGGAAGGAATGATGCTAAAGCTGAAACTCCAGTACTTTGGCCACCTCATGTGAAGAGTTGACTCATTGGAAAAGACTCTGATGCTGGGAGGGATTGGGGGCAGGGGGAGAAGGGGACGACAGAGGATGACAGGGAGGCCTGGCATGCTGCAATTCATGGGGGTCACAAAGAGTCAGACACGACTCAGTGACTGAACTGACTGAGACCAGACAGACCTAGTGGACATATATACATGTATATAGATATATATATATAACATTCCATCCAACTGCAGCAGAGTACACATTCTCCTCACATACACATGGAATATTCTCTAGGAGAACCCATATGTTAGAACTCAATATGATCCGGCAATCCCACTTCTAGAAATACATCTGAAGGCAACTAAGCCATTAATCTCAAAGAGCTCTATGTACTGCCGTGTTCATATTGTTGACCATTATTAACAATAATTATTGCTATTCACAATAGCTAAGATGTGGAAACAATCAGTGTCCATCAAAGGATGAATGGATGAAGACTATGTGGTATACAGTGGAATATTAGTCTCTAAAAAAAGAAGGAAATCCTACCACTTGAGATAAAATGCATGAATCTGCCGGTCACTATGCTAAGGGAAATAAGCTAGACAGGAAAGATAAGTATTGCATAGTATCACTTACATGTGGAATATATTTTTCAGAAAGTCAAACTCATAGTAATATATGTTAGTAATACATAGTAATACAGCTTAGTATGATGGTTGCCAGGGACTGAGGAGTGAGGGAAATAAAGGTCAGAGAAAGAAAGCAAGCTTTCAGTTATAAGATGAACAAGTTCTGAAAATCTCAAGTATAACAAGGTGACTAGAGTTCATAATCATATCATGCTCAGCCACTCAGTCATGTCTGACTTTTTGCAACCCCATGGACTGTAGCCCACTAGGCTCCTCTGTCCATGGGATTTCCCAGACAAGAATACTGGAGTGGGCTGCCATTTCCTTCTCCAGGAGAGCTTCCCAACCCAGGGACTGAAACTACGTCTCTCGTGACTTATGCATTGGCAGGTAGATTCTTTACCACTGTACCACCTGGGAAGCCCCTATAGTTCATAAAACTTAGCTTTAATTTAAATTTGCTGAGACAGTAGAACTTGTGTTTTAGCCAAAAACAGAGAAACAAAAGCACTCACAGGTAAATATGTGAAGTGTTGGATGTGTTAATTAACACAATGATGTAAATCCTTTCACAAAGTATACATATATCAAATCATCAATGGTACAGTTTAAACACATTACAATTTTGTCAATTATACTTTTATAAAAGTGAATATTAAAAAGAAAAAAGCAGATAAATTCTCTTTCCAATATCCTCACTAGGAAATTTTATTACTTTATGATTATTTCATATGAATTGTTAAATAATAGTATTTTGATATCAATTTTCTCCTCTCCGGGCTACTTCTAAGCAGGGAGTATCAGTTCTCTTTCACATAAAATTATCATCTTTTGTCCATGTGATTATTTTTCACCAATGTATCAGGAAAGGAGAAAAAAAGGCTATGTCCAAAAGTCCTAGGAATTTCCACTCATTAACTGCCTAATTCCTATTCATAGTTACAAATCCTGGTTTTTCCTACCAAACTAGTACTGTCTGTTCTGTGCTTAGTCACTCGGTCGTGTCCAACTCTTTGCAACCCTGTGGACTATAACCCACCAGGCTCCTCTGTCCATGGGATTCTCCAGACAAGATTACTGAAGCGGATTGCCATGCCATCCTCCAGGGTATCTTCCCAACCCAGGGATCGAACCCAGGTCTCCCACATTGAAGGAGGATTCTTTACCATCTGAGTCACCAGGGAAGCCTGTCTACTTGAGACTAAGTTTTCAAACTCTGAGCTGTGACTTCAGCTGATGATCAGCTTCTTACCTGAGTCATGCGTTCAACTGGTTAGAATGTGCTGATGATAAAGCGAAAGGCCCATTCCTACAGGAGCCAATTTCACCCAGAGAAATCTCTTTGCACAGTCACGGATGGCATCCTCTCCTCAGTCACTGCTCTCAGAGACTCAGGACCCTGGTATCAAGGAGATCAGTGTCAGAGCGAAATACAGCTCACAATAAAAACAGAAAGCACTGGGCATGTCTTCTTCAGTTCAGTTCAGTTCAGTTGCTCAGTCATGTCCAACTCTTTGCAACCCCATGAATTGCAGCACGCCCAGCCTCCCTGTCCATCACCAACTCCCGGAGTTCACTCAAACTCACGTCCATCGAGTTGGTGATGCCATCCAGCCATCTCATCCTCTGTCATCCCCTTCTCCTACTGCCCCCAATCCCTCCCAGCATCAGGGTGTTTTCCAATGAGTCAACTCTTTGCATTAGGTGGCCAAAGTACTGGCCAAAGTTTCAGCTTTAACATCATTCCTTCCAAAGAACACCCAGGACTGATCTCCGTTAGGATGGACTGGTTGGATCTCGTTGCAGTCCAAGGGACTCTCAAGAGTCTTCTCCAACACTGCAGTTCAAAAGCATCAATTCTTCGGCACTCAGCTTTCTTCACAATCCAACTCTCACATCCATACATGACTACAGGAAAAACCATAGCCTTGACTAGACGGACCTTTGTTGGCAAAGTAATTTCTCTGCTTTTGAATATGCTATCTAGGTTGGTCATCACTTTCCTTCCAAGGAGTAAGCATCTTTTAATTTCTTGGCTGCAGTCACCATCTGCAGTGATTTTGGAGTCAATAGTGATTATCATAGCTACTAGTCACTGCAAGCTCACTTTTTGCTAGACACTGTCTTAAATGCTTTCATATATTATTTTATTGTATCTATACACCCTGACGAGGTAGTATCCCAACTTAAAAAAACCAAGAGGAGTAATTTGCCAAGGTCACAGAAAAAGACTTGAAAGCTGATCCCATGTCTGACTTGAGTGTCCAGAGTCCATGGGATCTACCCAGAGCACACCCTTTACAGTAAGTGAGCCACAGGGTAGCAGGAAAAATGGGAACATAGGACTTTATGTTGGTTCTGCTCAGACTTTTTGTGTGACCCCTTGAATGAAGACCTGTGCATTCAGCTCTGGGTGCTGCAAACGTCTCTACAGGGACACACAGGAATACCACTGCTTTGGGGATTCACATGGATCGCTGTTTCAGTCTGCATTTATTTAATTGTTTTGGACTTCCCTGGTGGCTCAGTGGTAAAGAATCCGTCTACCAATGCAAGAGACTCAGGTTCGATCCCTGGATTGAGAGGATCCCCTAGAGAAGGAAATGGCAACCCAGTCCAGTATCCTTACCTGGGAAATCCTACGGATAGAGGAGTCTGGTGGGCTACAGTCTCCCTGGGATCACAAAAGAGTCAGATACAACTCAGCAACTAAACAACAGCAGCAACAATGTATTTATTTATTTTCATCTTTGCTGGGTTTTCACTGCTGTGCTCAGGCTTTCTCTAGTTGCAGTGAGCCAGGGCTCTTCTCTGGTTGCAATGCACAGACTTCTCATACCGTTGCAATGCACAGACTTCTCATACCGTGGCTTCTCTTGTTGCAGCTCATGGGCTCTAGCGGACAGGTTCAGCAGTAGTGACACCGGGCTCAGTTATCCCATAGCATGTGAAATCTTCCAGACCAGGGATCAAACCCATGTCCCTTGAATTGGCAGGCAGATTCCTAACCACCAGGGAAGTCCCATTGTTTCAGTTTTGTTTCTCTGATCTCATATTCTCTAGTAACACATTTAGATCCTGAACACTCTCTTAGCTTTCCTCTGTTCAAAGAACCCACTGGACACGTTTCTCTTCCAGCCCAATACTTACCCTTTATCTCCACTTCCACCCTGTCCTGGTTCCCTGCATATCTCATCCTCAGAAGAGATTGGGCAAGTCAATTTTTCTAAGTATCAGTTAACTCACCTACTGAATAAGGGATTTGCACTAGATTACACCTAATGCACTTTTGATCAGCTATGCATTATCATTAATAAAATGATAACTGAGGATTCTTACTGAGGAAATCTCCCCTTCACTGCAGAGAAGTATTATCTACTTCAGCTCCAACTCCCAGGTCTTACTTGATGATAGCAGTTGTATATTTGTCTACCTACCTTTGAAGTACATAGTGAAAATGAAACTCCAAAAAAATAAAAAAGGACTTACATTTAAACCCAACCAAATCATCTTCTATTTTTCATCCAAATTTTAAGAACAACCCCTAGTGTTATTTTTTAAGAGGATGCCTTTTGTTCTTAATGAATGCACCCCAGGAATATAAAATGGAATAAAAAATAATGAGAAGGGAATCAGTTTGGAGTAATTCTGGTTTTATATGACCGTATTTAATCAATTTTTTTCTACTCACTATTACACCTTCAATTCAAAGTTTTGGCCAAAGGCGGAGGAATGCTAGAAGGGATTAATTTCCCCTTGTTCTGCTAATAGAACAGTTTTCCCCTTGTCATTCTTACTGTCTCAAATGAAGTAGCATTTTCCAACCATGATCAAGTAGAAGTAGAAATGATTAGGGTATGGAAGACATAACAAGGTGTACGACACCCACTGTCTCCACAGAGCTCCACCTTCCACATTACTTTAAATTTGAAGAGTATTCTGGAGTTTCATATCTGTGAAGAAAATTCCAAGGGATAGCATCCCTCTGGGAACTTCCTCCTTGTTGACTGGAGATAGGATCTGTCCCTTCTTCAAAACCTCTCTCAACATGAGGAGCAGAAAGGCAGTGAATTTACAGACACTGACGCAGGTCGGAATGGCCATCATCAAGAAAGTCTACAGTAAATGCTGGAAAGGGTGAGGAGGAAAGGGAACCCTCCTACACTGTGGGTGGGAATGCAAACTGGTGTAATCACTACAGAGAACAGTAAAGAGGTTCCTATAAAAAAACTAAAAATAGAGCTACCATCTGATCCAGCAGTCCCTTTCCTGGGCATATGAACACCAACGTTCACTGCGTGGCACTATTTACAATAACCAAGACATGGAAGCAACCTAAATGTCCACTGACAGGAAGACAGATAAGGAAGATGTGGTACATATATGCAATGGAATATTCAGCTCAGTTCAGTTCAGTCGCTCAGTCGTGTCCGACTCTTTGCGACCCCATGAATCGCAGCACGCCAGGCCTCCCTGTCCATCACCAACTCCCGGAGTTCACTCAGACTCACGCCCATCGAGTCCATGATGCCATCTACCCATCTCATCCTCTGTCGTCCCCTTCTCCTACTGCCCCCAATCTCTCCCAGCATCAGAGTCTTTTCCAATGAGTCAACTTTTTGCATCAGGTGGCCAAAGTACTGGAGCTTCAGCTTTAGCATCATTCCTTCCAAAGAAATCCCAGGGCTGATCTCCTTCAGAATGGACGGGTTGGATCTCCTTGCAGTCCAAGGGACTCTCAAGAGTCTTCTCCAGCACCACAGTTCAAAAGCATCAATTCTTTGGCGCTCAGCCTTTTTCACGGTCCAACTCTCACATCCATACATGACCACAGGAAAAACCATAGCCTTGACTAGACGGACCTTAGTCGGCAAAGTAATGTCTCTGCTTTTGAATATACTATCTAGGTTGGTCATAACTTTTCTTCCAAGGAGTTACTATTTGCAGCAACATGAATGGAGATTATTATATTAAGTGAAGTTAGTCAAAGACAAATCACTTATATGTGGAATCTAGAGAAAAATGATACAAATGAACTTATTTACAAAACAGAAACAAACTCACAAACTTAGAACACAAATTTATGGTTACTAGGGGGAAGGGATAGATTGGGAGTGTGGGACTGACACACACACACAGCTATATTTAAAATAGCACAGGGAACGCTGCTCAATATCCCATAATAACCTAAATGGGAAAAGAATTTGAAAAAGAATACTTACATATGTATAACTGAATCACTTTGCTATACACCTGAAGCTAAAACACATTATTAACCAATTATAGATCAATATAAAATAGAAATTTTAATGGGCTGGTCCAAACGATGTAATGCCTCTGAACCTTATGTGTGTCTTTAGAACTGGAGTGATGACAGCAACTATCTCAGGGCTGATGTGGGAATGAAATGAGGTGATGGTTATGGACGTGTTCTGCAGGCAGTAAGGCAGAAAGGTCGAGAATTTGGCCAATGGATTAGCTTCCTGAATTTGACTCCCAACTCATCCTTTATAAATTATGTACATAGCCTTAGGTGACTTGCTTGAACACCCTGATCCACAGACGCCTATTCATCTGTTGGATGGACATCAGTTGCAGATGTCACATGAGTAGATGTGAAGATAAGGCAATGTCATCAGGGCTCAGCATACAGTAAAAGGTTCATGAGTGTTAGCTATTCTTACTAATGCCAGCACAGAATCAGGAAATGAGCTCTTTAGTACTAGACAGGTCAGCAGGATTTCTGCAGGTGTTTGAGCATCCTCAATACGTATGTTAAGTGGAAGGGGGAGAGAAAAAAGGGAAAAATAAAAATACTATTGGATGGAGCAAAGAGAGAAAAATCCAAAAGTAAATTGCACTTAATTGACGTCTTTGGCCAAGGATCAACAGAAATAAAACACTTCCTGTATCTAATGAGGCTCCAAGCACCAACTTTTTGCATTCTCCACTCCCTGGCCTCGACCTTCTCTCTCTGAGCTCTGTGGATTTTATTCTCATTTCATTCTCGAAAACAATCAACTGAGGAAACTTAGATGGAGTCTCTCAGTGAGTTTTTAAAAGTGCATCAGGGTCATAAAAATGGAGTGGTTCTATCTATATGGAAATGTAGGTTTCAAATATATCCATTCTAATAATCAAATTATAAGGGAAATGGTTGCCTAATAGGGAGCTAATAAAAGTTGGTTCTTAAGGCTGCCTGGAGCTGTAAGCAATAAGGAACAGATTTATAATGTGAAGCTTTGCTGTTTACTTCTTCCTCTCCACAGCTCCTCCCTCCCACCCCCATGTTATATGATTTATGCCGATAACTGGATGGCCCAAGCTTGGATTAGAAGGAAATAGATTAAGTAATCAAAGTTCTCACTTGACCAAATCTTTCTCACCACACACACACACACACACATACTCCCAGATACTCACACATTTGTTTTAGTCATGTAAGGATTTGCCTAAAGATGCTAAATTTACTTCCCTGTTGGAGTGGAATTTTTCCCTTCTGTACATTGCATAAATGTTCCCTGGGGCACTATTGATTAGCCATTGAGACCATGCTTTGGATAACCAGAAGACTGTTAACAGGGCACAGGACAGCCAATTTGGCATAACCAATATTTATTTCATACATGGAAAGGGAGAGGCAGATTTTTTTAACCTCTTAATTGTTTAGATGCCTTCCCTGAAAATATAACATTTTAGACTTCCACTGGCTTAAGGAGCTGTGCATTTGTAACTGCAGAAAAAGCAAGCAGGAGAGGAGAGAGATGAAAATAGATCCCTGTCTCCAGGGTTCTATTGAATTGTCTCCCAGATGAGGAAATATAATAACCAGCCGCACACCTCTGTGTGACCAAACATAGATTTTTCTCATTACCTAGTTGTCATACTGACAGTAAGTCACAACAACCTGAGTGGCAATGCATACCTGGGGCAGGCAGATATGGACACCAGTACGGCCGTGGCGGTCCAGAGGTTGGGAATCTGACTGCCAATGCAGGGGACGTGGGCTCAATCCCTGATCAGGGGAGGTCCCACATACAAAGAGCACCAAACCCATGTGCCATGACTACCGAGTCTGTGCCCTGGAGCCTGGGAGCCACAGTTACTGAAACCCGGGCACTTAGAGACTGCACTGCAACAGCCACCACAATGAGAAGCCCTTGCACATCACAGCTAGAGAGGAGCCCCCACTCACTGCAACTGGAGAAAGCCCGTGCACAGCCATAAAAATAAATAAAATTTCAAAAATATGTATGGACACCAGTGAAGCCCTTCCACCCAGGGAATTCTGACTAGGAAAGGACTGTTCCACAACGCCTTGTGGATAAAATCTCCTAAGCCAGTGAAAAAGGCCTTTCCCACATCCGCTTATCACCATGCTAAAACCCCTTGTCGTAACTAAAAAAGAAAATATCATAGGGGAAAATGTCCACAGGAACCTCTCCAGACTATGTGTTATTACACATGGTATAAGAGTAATATTTTAATCATAAATTCAAGCAATAATGCTCCAGGCTATTGTTACCAGAAGGTAGGAATGGAATAATGGCAATAGTGGAAGAACACTAAGACAATATTTCAATGTATTTTGGTGCCAAAGAGAACACAGGCCTATTGCTTGAGTTATACTGAGGATAATACCGTCCCCAAAAAATTTTAGACTGGCACAGAGTGGTTGTTTCTTTGGGGGCTTTAATTTTGAATTTGGGCTGGATCCACATTTTCCAAATCCCCTGTAGATTCAACCACTTCTTTTTTCTCACACCTGGCTAGATCCACATATTTCGATGACCTATCTCAGCCTTTTAGAATTGAACTTTGATGTCGATGGACCTCGAGATTGTCGTACTGAGTGAAGTATCTTATGATATCTCTTATATGCGGAATCCGAAAAGAAATTAAGCAAATGAGCTTATTTACGAAACAGACTCACAGACTTAGAGAATGAACTTTACTGGGGGGAAGGGAGGGGGGAGGAATAGTCAGAGAGCTTGAGATCTGCATGTACACTCTGCTAGATTTAAAATGGACAACCAACAAGGACCTGCTGTATAGCACAGGAGGCTGAACACCACTCAGTGCTCAGTGGTGACCTATATGAGAAGGAAATCACAAAAGACAGGATATATGTGTACATACAGCTGACTCACTTTGCTGTAGAGCAGAAACAGAGCAACATTGTAAAGCAGTGTCGAACAGTTGGACACAACTTAGCAGCTAAACCACCAGCATCATGTGTCTGTGGACAGCCCTGGTCTAGAGGAAACCACGACTACTTTGTTAGGTGCACAGACTTGTTAGCATGTTTTAGAATTTTATACTGAAAAAAAAAAAAACAGACATATCAGTGAATAGCATGGCATTTATAATATGTGTGTGTGGTTTGTGTGTTATATATTAATCATTGTACAGAATAGATTCAAGCATTCGTGCAGAGTTTAAAAAAAAAACACTCTTCAATTAGTATATGTAGATTCTTCCCTTGAATGGACTCCACTGGACTAATTAATTAAAAATAATTATAGAATCCTAGCTAACAGCTCATTGAATCATCACAGAGTATGTGCCATCCTTATTTCTGGGTTTTCTGGACACTGACCCGGCAACAGACCTCAGCTCTAGAAATAACCCCCATGACTGCTCTGCAGAAGCAAATGATGATAAGGAAGAGGCACTGAGCTTCCAGTCTGACGTTCGAGACAGGTATCCTAGCTTCACCGCACAACCCGAGACGCTTCAGCTGACTGCTCTGAGACTCAGCCCTTCAAATCTAATAAACTGGGTGATAAGGTCTGTTCCATCAGGATTCTATGACACCCAAGGGATAAAGTGTGTGAAGGCGCTTTGTAGACTGTACATTTTTACCTAAAAGCTTGGTGCTATTAACGACTGGAAGTTTATCACACATTCCTCTAGAAGCGGAGCCTAGAGGGTGCCTGGGATCAGAGTGCCCAGGTTGATGGTACTTCCTTTGCAAGCTGTGTTCACTCTGGCAGCCAGTCTGCAAGACAGTGTGCATGTCAGTCATGTCTGACTCTTTGAGACACCGGGGACTGTAGCCCAGCAGGCTCCTCTGTCCATGGGATTCTCCAGGCAAGAATACTGGAGTGGGTTGCCATGCCCTTCTCCAGGGGAAGTTCCCAACCCAAGGATCCAACATCTCCTCTGGGCTCCTGCATTACAGGCCCACTTGCTTTAACGATAACAAATCTTATTTACTCCTAAGCCAGCGAGAAGGCCCAAGACAGTGTGCACCATCCAACAAAAGCTGCTGAAAAGTTTGAAGACCCTGTAAGGTAAGCAGTTGTTTTGTCTTCAGTGTCAGACAACTGATGTGATTAAATTTTTATTGAGTTGGACAGTTTTTGAGATGCTCTCCAGGTTCTGTTGTTGGTTTGTTTGACATCGTTCAGCAAGCTGGCTTGTTCCCTTTCAGTGGACCAGTGAGTTTGGCTCAAAGTAATACACAAGGGAAACCCTGGTGGCTTGGCAGTAAAGCATCTGCCTGCAATGCAAGAGACCTGGATTCCACCCCAGGGTCAGGAAGATCCCGTGGAGGAGGGCGTGGCAACCCACTCCAGTATTCTTGCCCAGAGAATCCCATGGACAGAGGAGCCTAGAAGGTTGCAGTCTGCACAGAGTCAGACATGACTGAAGCGACTTGGCGGAGCAGCAGCAAGACATCATACAGCCTGCACCATGTGCCTTTCTCCCCCGTCTGCTTTCAATCTTTTACCGTTTGGATCTTCTACTTCTCTCTCCCTGTTTTCCAGGTGCCTTCTATTATTTAAAAAAAAAAAAAAATCAAGAGATAATTCATGGCTGGTCTTTACAGAAAACAATTTTCCCCCAAGACGGTAAACCTCTCTCCACAGAGTGACTAGTGATTTTATCATTCAAGTTTTTTTAAGAGCATAATATTTATATGGATGCTTCTTGCTGTTTCCTATGAATATACTGGTGGTGACAAACCATATTTTACAGATTAATTTTCTAAATTCATTAATTTACTGTTAACTACTTTATACGAAGCACTCTGAGCACCCCTAGAAATCACAGGAAAGAAGCATGAAGCCGGTCCCTGCTTCCTCCCCTTTAGACCTGGTAGAGATTTCTTCCTCTCTTCTCCATTGTTACAACTCTCAACTCCTCAAGTGCATCACCTCGCTCCCTGTACAGGAGATCCTTTGCCCCCTATCCTCAAACGTATCCAGTTACTGACTTTCGTATGTATATGGATCTACTGATATGGCCATATGTGAAACAGGGATGAGCAATCGCATCTAACCTCAAAAGCTTGTGGTGAGAACTGAACATTTCCTAGCACATTATAAGCACTCAATAAATGTTAGACACTCCTACAATATCAGTGAAACCTACCCCGGAACTCTGTTAGATACTCTTTCTCTACAGCTACTTTGTCTAGCGTAGCAATATTTACTCTGGTATCATAGTCTGTATACTTGTCTACCAAATTAAAAATAATACCACTTACTGAGAGTTTGCTATATATATATATTCATATATATATATATATTAGATATTTTGCTTTGACATAAATGCTTTGACAGTCATTTTCATTTTTTTGAACTGAAGACTTCAGCAGTCGTAGATCCAAGATTACTTAGTAAACAAGAGAAGAAGGGCTTGAGTCCAAAATCCATGCTCTCAACTGCCCACCACTCTCAACCACCTCCCTCCGGGCCCAGGCTACCATGTCCGTGGGTCCCTGCGGTGAGTATAGTGACACATAAGTTTGCATTCACTCTTAATTCATTAATGTAACACCTTTTCAAGCTAAAGGCAAAAATATTTTTGTGTGTATGTTTCAACCAAACATGTAAGACACACACACAAAAAATGATGTGACTGTCCCTTAGATCCGTGGTAACTTTTTAAAGGGCTAGGTTGACCTAGCTTTCTCATTCTAGAAGTGTTGGCATTTCCTTTACAGGAAGGAAAAGACATAACAGGAGTAAATTGTAGGCAGATGTCTCATTTCTCCGATTTATTATTCTGGGGTGAAAATATCGAGTGACATAAAGCATCACAGGACTGTCATGACCAAGCAGAGAGCAATGCATCAAACACTCGTGGCTCTTGGAAAAACGACCAAACAGACCTCAGCTAATGATGGATTAAGTTATTGGGATGTTTTTAAGTTATTAACATTAAGGGCGCTGGGAGACATGTTTTAGGAAAGCATGTATATGCCTAAGCAGAAAGTAATAAGAGTTTCAAACAGGAGTTATTGTAGGATCTAAGAAAAATCACAGAATCAATTATCCTTCAACAATGAATGTAATCTATGGAGGTCTTTCCCAACAAAGAGCTTCTGAAGTGAGGGTCTCGGGGTTTGCAGGATGAAGGGAGTAGAAGGAAAAATAGGTCTGTGGGCTAAGTACAGAAGTGTATGAAGGACCTTGAATAGTATGTCAAAGAATCTGACCTTCATTCAACAGACAGTAGACAGTCACGTCAGCTTTTGGGGGGAAAGAAAGGCATCAAGGTGACGCATAATTCTAGATTAAGCAAAGTGAATTAGGAAAAGAGAAATTTATGGACACTTGGAATTAAAAAAAGGGACAGGCTTAAAGAGATACATAGGAGGGAGAATATAAAGGAGGACTTAACAGCCCTTTGGATGAGAGAAGAAAGGAGAATAAGACAGCAGATGGAAGACAGGAAGAGAAAGAGAAACAGATTTGAGACAGAATGGAGAATGGTGATGTGGGAGAGGGTGGGGGGTGGGAACTAGGCGAATAGGAGGTGGGGGAGGTGGGGGTGGGCATTACTAGTTACTAAGTAGGGTAGATTCTCTACTCAGACTGAGGAAGTAAGATCGCCTCCTCAGTCTTTGACATAGTAAGTTACTGTTGTCATATTCAAAGCCAGATCAGTAAATACAATAATTGGTTGCTGGTGCTGGAGCCAACGAGGATTTAGAAACTAATCCTCTACTCCCTGTTGCTATCGTGTGTACATTTGTGTTCTCTGTTATTTACTTTTCAGTTGTCGGAGACTCGATTCGCACTATAGGCATCCTTGCCTTTTTGTATCCCCTAGAGAGTGGCGGCATGGCTCCTGGTTTCCACCGAGTGCTCTGAAAGCAACCACGATTTTGCTGACCACTGGTTGACCTTCCCTGTGAGATTCCTCTTCCTCCCACTTCTACGAATTCTCTATCCCATCAGCCTCTCCCTGATCCCTGGATGCCTTTTCTTGAGCCAAGCAGAATTAGTGGTGGGGCGGTTCAGTTGCTCAGTCGTGTCCGATTCTTTTGTAACCCCATGGACTATATATAGCCCACCAGGCTCCTCTGTCCATGGGGTTTTCCAGACAAGAATGCAAAGAAGTACAAGAAAATATTTGACTTGCTTATGCTAAATTGTGTGATAGTTTCATAGGTGTATGCATATGTCAAAACAGATCAAATTGTGCTCATGAAATATGTAAAGCTTAGTGTTAAAGTCCTTAAAATAGTAAAGTAGATAAGGGACTCCACATATACCACTAGTAGTTATTACAGCACTCTATAACTAAATTATTACTGTCTACCTCTTGCTTATGAGGATCCAGAGGCTTTCAAAGGGCTAGTAACACAGGTCCAAAGAGTCAGACAGTCAGGCAGTAGGGAGTGGAGATGTCAATTCTGTCCAGTGGCAGGGAGCCCGTTCTTCCCACCTACAGGACTGGCACACAGGCAGCCCACAGATGTGTTTGGTTTAGCCTGTACAATCCTGGCCTTATGGTGTTTTTCAAAAAATGTGAATTCATTGCCAAGATTTTTTTAAAAGGAGGATTTGTTTCAAAAATCCAATTTTTTCTTTTTTTTTTTTAACTTTTTCTTTTGAAAAACATCAGAACTGGCAGCACTGGGCTTGTTTTCCTCTGGGTGACTAGGAATCTACTAGCCCTGAGGAGCAACCTCTCCCTGCAGACAGACAGGATGGGCAGAGTCTGACTGACCACAGTCCCCAGCACTCCATGCCTTCCCACACCACGCTGTCCTCACTCTCTGGGTACCTGCCTGGCCCCGCAGGTGGCTAACTTTGTCTCCTGTGCCAAGTCCCGTTCCCGGGGGAGAGCATGTTTTCCTCTCTGTTGTGGATCTCAGGAAGGAGGCAGTTTCCATTTCTCCACCTGGACTGAGTGCCTCCCCATCCTTCCTTGTGCTGTGATGTCCTCCTAGTTTTGATTTTTATCTGACTACTGACCCCTAGTGGCTCAGACGGTAAAGCGTCTGCCCGCAAAGCGGGAGACCTGGGTTCGGTCCCTGGGTCGGAAAGATCCCCTGGAGAAGGAAATGGCAACCCACTTCAGTATTCTTGCCTGGAAAATTCCATGGATGGAGGAGCCTCGTAGGCTACAGTGGGATCGCAAAGAGTCAGACACAACTGAGCAACTTCACTGGTTCACTGACCCATGCCTGGCCCTGACTCACCATCACAGAGCTTAAGCTAAGCCTCTGGTTCGCCCGCAGTCAGGTTGTGATTCTCTAACGTGCACTGATCATCCAGGCTAGACTGAGGTCCGATCTGAATTACTCAGCAAGTCCACTCTTGTTCAGCTTGGACTGCTCCCATCCCACCAAGCCAGTCGGAGACTTCTCTGCAATTTCATTCGGCTCCCTTGTATCTACCCCGCTCTGAGCATGAGCCAGTGGCTAGCCCAACACAGAATTACTTTCCTTCTGTTTGCCATTTCTCTTCTTTCCTTCCTCCGTCAGTCTGGCTGTCCCAGCCCTGTCTTCACAGCAGAGCAAAGAAGGGAGATGTAGAGACAAGAAAGGACTGATCAGTGTTCCCTGAATAATACAAGATGAGGGAATTTTTTAAAGGCCCTCTAGACTTCGTGCATCAAGGATATTTCATAGGACCTGACAGAGACTTGTAAAATACGTTTCGTATAAGAAAGAAGTTGAAAAGGGCAGAAAAAAAATGCTACAAGTCTGACAAGGAAAGAAAGAAAGGTGTAGACCAGAATATTGGGACTGAAAACCCTACTGAGAGCAAAGCTGGCTTTGACCTTTGTGCCTCCCTAAATGAAAAGCAAACTTCTCCCCTCCTCCCTCATCCCCGACTTTGTCAAGCGTGATTGATGACAGGGCTTTTGCTGAGGACACTGCTGAAACATTCCCACATATAAAACGAGAGCTCACCTGGCGTTTATCTGCAGAAGAAAAGGCACTCTATTGTAAAAGATAGACGCCTGGCAATTAAAGAGAAAGGAGTGGAAAGGAATACAGTTCCTGGCAGCATGACATGCCACCTAACTGATGTTCCCCACCGAGGTGTACCCTGATGGTCCCCGTCTTTAAAGTTTCTAGGGCAAAGTCAAAGAGAGAAGGACACATCCCCTACTACTCTCCAAACCAATTCCTGTCTTTAAAAAATAAACCAGTTAAAAAGACGAAAGTTACAAAGTGTGTGCATGCTCAGTCCTGTCAGATTCTTTTTGACCCCATGGACTGTAGCCTGCCAGGCTCCTCTGTCCATGGAATTTTTCGGGCAAGAATACTGGAGCAGGTTGCCATTTCCCCATCCAGGGGATCTTCCTGACCCAGGAACTGAGCCCATTCTCCTGCATGTCTTGCATTGGCAGGCAGATTCTTTAACACTAAGCCACTTCAGAAGCCCAAAAAGATGAAAATCCTAATTCAAAAACACCCATGCACCCCAGTGTTCATAGCAGCAGCATTTACAATAGCCAAGATATGGACACAACGTGTCATTCATTCATTGACAGGTGAATAAAGAAGATGTATACTTGTGTGAGTTCAGTCACCCAGTCATGTCTGACTCTTTGCGCCTCCATGGACCGTAGCCCACCAGGCTTCTCTGTCCATGGGATTTCCCAGGCAAGAACACTGGAGTGGGTTGTTATTTCCTCTCCTGTTGTATACATATGCAATGGAAAATTATGCAGCTATAAAAAGAATGAAATAATGCTATTTGTAGCAATGCTGATGAATCTAAATATTATCATACCAAATGAAGACAGACAAAAGCAAATATTCTATGACATCACTTACAGGTAGAATCTAAAATATGATACAAATGAACTTATTTACAAAACAGAAATAAACTCACAGGCCTAGAAATCTAACTTATGGTCACTAAAGGGGAAGGGGCAAGGAAAGGATAAATTAGAAATTTGGAATTAACAGCTATACCCTGATGTATATAAAATAGGAATCCAGTAAGGACATACTGTATAGCACAGGGGAATATTTTCAATATTTTGTAATAACCTATAATGGAAAAGAATCTGAAAATATATATATATTTACATCTAATAGATGTATAACTGAATCACTTTGCTATACATCTGTTACATTGCAAATTAACTGCACTTCAAATTATTATAATTTTTAATAATTTTGTATAATTATTATAAAATAATATTTTTCTTAAAAAAATAAGCCAGTCAGCTCCTTTTCTAACCCATTCTATCATGTATATTCCAGCTTCCAGCCCTATATTCCTCTTCTTTGATTAAAGCTGACTCCTCATCTTCAACCACTGAAATCTTACCCATCATTTAAGAGTCAGCTGAAATTCTGTCATTTCTCAATTATCCCAACCTACTATGCCCTCCCCCTTCTCAAATTCTCTAACAAATACAACCTATGCCCACATCACTCACCAGCCAGATAGTAAGCACCTCTGGATCAAAGCAAAGTCCAACCATTTTACCCCTACTACCATGGCTAACATTTAGTAGGTGTTCAGTAAATATCAATATGAATATAACACTCCACCATATTCTTCACTACTTATCTCATTTCATATGTATTTCCTTTAACTCAGTAAGTATATAATTTCCCTGAGGTCAAGGACCATAACTTTTTTAGTATTTCTTTGGCAGTCTTCCCTGGTGACTTAGATGGTAAAGAATCGGCCTGCAGTGTGAGAGCACTAGGTTCAATCACTGGGTCGGGAAGATCCCCGAGAGAAGGAAATGGAACCCTAGTCCAGCATTCTTGCCTGGAGAACCCCACAGACAGAGGAGCCTGGTGGGCTACAGTCCATGGGTTGCAAAGAGTACACAACTGAGCGACTAACACTTTCACTTTATTTTCACTTTGGCAGCCTAGATGCTACCCAGCCCACAGTAGGAAATAAATATTTACTTGACAGAGTTGGTTGATTGACTTACACAAATTGTAAGCTTTTCAAACTACTTAACAGTTTCAATACCAAACATTCTTTATTTGAATAGGAAATATCACTTCATGGCTAAAACAAAATCATGTGGGCTACGGACAGTCTGAAGGCCTTCCCAGGTGGCTCAGTGATAAAGACACCACCTGGTAATGCAGGAGACAAAGGTTCAATCCCTGGATCAGGAAGAGCCCCTGGAAAAGGAAATGGCAACCCACTCCAGTATTCTTGCCTGGGAAAATTCCATGGACAGAGGGTAGGCTACAGTCCATGGGGTCGGAAAAGAATTGGACACAACTTAGCTACTCAACAACAACAACAACAACACGGACAGTCCAAAGGTTTTCAGTGCCATAATTTTACTTTGCTCCAGAGTAAAGCCCCAAGTTTGCTCTGGGATGTTAACATACTACCTTGGAATGAGTGACTAATGTCTGACCAGCCATCCTGTGGGTCTTACTTCAGAGTTCTCCAAGTTTATCCAAAAGGGAAGGGCATATCACACTTAATCAGTTCACACGTCAAAAGGCTATTTTGTTTTTAAAATGCTTTTGCGATGAGTTCCACCTGGGACTTACAAATCCTTGTGAGATCTTGATTTGCACATCAATGTTGGTTGCAAGGCACTGACGAGAGCTCAGCTGTCAGTGGGAAGTGAAGCAGGATATCAGCCCCTGTTTCTTACCCCCGCCCCGCCACAACCCCCCACCCCAACTCCTTGAATCTCCTGGGCAGATTCAGAAAGAGAGCAGTTAAAGACAAGCAGATAGGATGTGAAGGCCTGGGATAAAACCACACGTGGGAAAAGAAAGACTGTCATCAGGTTGCTTTCCCATCTTGTGATAACTGCTCTAAGACCATGAGCTTTAAGTAATAAGTTTTTGAGAACCCAAATGTTAGATACAATTTTGTATAAGCAAATCATTTGTGTGCACAAAACTCTGTATTTTCTCATGCAAACAGCATTTTTCACATGCAAATGGGGCTGTTAGAGCTTTAGCTAATTAAGCAGTGCGTGCAATTCAATGCTTTTTGCAAGCGCACATGGGTAGTGATCCTGGTGTAGCTACCGAAAACGTTGACAAGAGTGGCTGGCAGTCATTGTTTGCCTACAACTGGGCAGCTCGGTCTCCTTGCATGCTAGAACTCTCTTCAGAGGTGGAGTCCACGGTGTTTTCCAGCAAATGATTGGTTACAACCACTGTCATCGCATCAACTAGGTTTACTCCACGCTCCAACTCACACATGCTGAAAGTTCCCTGATGGTCCAGTGGCTAAGACTCTGTGCTCCCAATGTAGGAGACCTGGGTTCAATTCCTGGCCAGGGAGTTAGATCCCGCATGCTACAACTTAGAGTTCATATGACACAGCTAAAGACCCCACATGCCACAATGAAGACTGAAGATCCCACAGCCAAATAAATAAATATTTGCTTTTTCCTCTTTTTTTTTTTAAATTGGAGGATAATTGCTTTACAGTGTTTTGGTAGTTTCACAAACGTTTAAAAAAGAAAAACTCACATATGCCATCCAAGTTAGCATCTCGGCGTGGCTTGGAAGAAATGGTTTCATGGGTAGATGTAACCACCGCGTTGAAGCTCCTCAGCTGTCCCAGAACCTACACTAAACTGGAAATCAGCAGCTTGCTGCAGTTGGGTACTTGAGTGTAATAACAACTCTATTTACCAAGCAATGGACATAGGCAGGAGGTAGATGCCTTCCATCCCCACCCACCCCCACCCTCATGCCCAGGGTAAAGAGATTGGAGATTCATTCATTCCATGTGGACTGAAACTCCAAGATGGAAATAGTAGGGCAATTAAGGGAGGAAGCTGGGCCCTGCCCAGACCATGTATTTCTCGTTCTTGAAGTCTGGAGACTTCCCAGACCACACATGCACAAAAAGGTTCCTTGGAGGTCAAAGATGAGTGCTGTCAAGGGATGCTTTGCCCACAGGCCTTTGCAGCAGAATCCATCTTGGCAAAGAGATGTGTGTGCACACAAGGGAGGATCCTGAGATAAGCCAAATATGGGCTGTGAACCAGGCAAATCAAAATGATTGGCCAAGGGAAACCCGGAAGAAATGCCCCATAAAGGTAATTCAAACTGCCACAAGGGTGCCCCTCAGTGACTCTCTCTCAGCCCGCCCATGTGTCTGTCCACACCTACAGTACTCTTTTTCTCCTAAGAGGTACTTTACTTGCTTGACTATTCCTATTCTTTGTAGGAATTCTTTTCTGCAAAGCTGAAAAGCCAGCACCCTTGTCACCGACCACTGGTCTAGCGGTTAGGATCTGGCGCTCTCACCGCTGGGACCCAGCCTCGATCTCCAGCTGGGAGCCCAAGCCTCACTTCAAGCTGTTGCAGGCCGAGGCTACCCAAGTTCAGGCAGGAGTCAGAAAGTCAACAAGGATTTGTACAGCAAGGATTTGTACCTTAGGACTAGTAGGTGGTTCATCTCTAGACCTAAAGGGGCAAGGCTCAGGAGCTACAGCTGCACGAAAAGGACCCCCCAACAGGAGTTGTGACCTTTCAGTTAATGAAGGCAGCCAACCCATCATGATTCCAAAGTAGAAAGCCAGAGGAATCAACACTCTGACTCCGTTCGCCTCTCTCTCTCTCTGGTGTCTTGCCAGCCTAATCCATTGACCAAGCCCAGCTGGAGCAGGAGCCCAAGGCATCTTTGATTTCATCTACACTGGTCAACCTCCAGGCACAGGGCAGGACTTAGAATAGTTGTGAAGGCCGGATCAAAGGTACCCTATGTTGATTCCTTGGAGCCAAAGACTGCAGCTATCCGGCACTGTCTTTTGTCTCCTATTTCAGTACTTCTAATCTTCAGAACTTCTCTGAGAGCTACAACACAATCACACCCTATCTAGCACTATTCCCCAGCCTCAGTGGAAATTTTCATGATTAACAATAGTTGTCTTAAACTATAAGGATCATTAAGACCTCAATAAATTTAGGGTACAGTGCTAATATGGAAATGGTTACAGGTTCATCAATGGTCATGGATTTGATTGGCTTAGTTTATTTACTAATCATAGACCAAAGCTATTGCCTGCATAGAAGAAGCCGAAAAGGAACAGAGACCTCCTCTTTTCTACCTCTTATCTCACTAGTTTCGCTCCTTTCTTTCTTAAATTTCTTCTGCCATGCAGCACAGCTTGTGGGATCTTAGTTCCCAGACCAGGCATCGATTCCAGGCCCTCAGTGGTGAAAATGTGAAATCTTAACCTCTGGGCCACCAGGGAATTCCCTAGTTTGGGTCCTTTAAAATGCCTGTTTATATTTAAAATAATCACCATCTCACAGTTTAAATTTAATTGTTCAATATTTATTTAATGTGTGCTGCTTTTTTCCCCTCCTGCCTAAACTGCCAGCTCCCTGAAGACAGAGGATATGTACAATGTTTAGTTGGTAAAGAATCCACCTGCATTTAGGAGCCCTGGGTTTGATCCCTAGGTCTGAAAGATCCCCTGGAGAAAGGGATGGCTACACACTCCAATATCCTTGCCTGGAGAATTCCATGGACAGAAGAGCCTGGTGTGCTACAGCCCATGGGGTTGCAAAGAGTCGGACACGACCGAGCAACTTTCACTTTTTTCTGGGTCTCGATAAGCACTCCTCCTATGCATTAATTCCCCAGTAATTTGCAAGTTCTGGTAACCAGCATTTATAGAACAATCTCTGCGCACTTAGAACTCTGACACATTCCAGGCTATTTGAGAGCAAAAACCAACTATGCTTTATCTCAGGCCCTTCCACAGTGCAGAGCACAGAGCCTTTCCAAAATTCATAGTAGTATCTACTCTGGAAGGTTATAGGAAGGAAGAGAGTAGAAGGGAAGCAGAGAGGAGAGATGGTTAATTGTGTTCCTTGTTAGTAAAGACACTTGTTGCATTAGGTATGTGGGCAGTTGTTAGATACAAAGCAAGCAGAGCAACTAGAAAATAACTTGATCCATAACCTAACCCATAGAGTGTCACCTAGATGCTGTGAAGATAATTGGCCTCTGGGTATTTCAAACGTGGTCTTTGTCCTTCCTTTTATAGATGGTCCTGTACATCTTTGTGTATAATAAGCCAACTGGATGAGGGTGGTGCTATGATTCAGATATGTGCATCCTAGGAGCCATAAAGGGAACTCAAATACATCTATAAACACCTTTGAGAACTTGTGCAATAAAGAAAACTTCCTGACAAATTAGTCATGGCCTTAGAATACAAAGCTAATGATACATCAGCTCACTGTTCTAACCAGCAAACACAGTGAGAGAATGGTGTTAGGCTGAAATTAATCAACCTAACACAATCTGGAATTCAGGGGAAATTTTTCTGAAGAAAGATATTTTTTAAAAGATATTAAGACATAGCTTCATCTCTCCATTTCATCTGGCCTTGCAAAAACAATCTCTGAAGTCAACAGCAGCCCTGAGATTGATATCAAGCAGGACTCTGTGGGGCCCCTGGGCACAATAGCTTTTCTTTGTCCTCCATTTCTTGATGATAGGAAATGAGCTTTATTCAGCCTCTAAGACCTTCACTTCAGTTCAGTTTAGTTGTTCAGCTGTGTCCAACTCTTTGCAACCCCATGGACTGCAGCACGCCAGGCTTCCCTGTCCATCACCAATTCTTGGAGTTTCCTCAAACTCATGTCCGTTGAGTTGGTGATGCCATCTAACCAAATCATCCTCTGCCATCCCCTTCACCTCCTGCCTTCAATCTTTCTCAGCATCAGGGGCTTTTCAAGTGAGTCAGTTCTTCACATTAGGTGGCCAAAGTATTGGAATTTCAGCTTCAGCATCAGTCCTTCCAATGAATATTCAGGACTGATTTCCTTTAGGATGGACTGATTGGATTTCCTTGCAGTTCAAGGGACTCTCAAGAGTCTCCTCCAACACCACAGTTCAAAAGCATCAATTCTTCCGCACTCAGCTTTCCTTATAGTCCAACTCTCACATCCATAGAGGACTACTGGAAAAACCATAGCTTTGACTAGATGGACATTTGTTGGCAAAGACCTTCACTGAGTTCCAAAAGGCACATCCAAACAGATCCAAACAGAGGAACAGTCAAGAAATAATAGTGGAGCCTTGGGATAGAGTCCTGGTTCCCCCTCAAGGGATACACATAGCAATATCTTCAAGCTATTTTGCAGAAACTGAAATTCAGGCCAGGTGGGAGAAATTAATGGTATGATGCCCACAAGCACCTACACCCCAAACCAGTTGGAACATTGACGATGCTGACTCCCATTTACCTTACCACCAACCATCAGAAGAATGTCCATGAGCTGATCACGTCTTTAAACCATAACTATAAAACTCCTTACTACCCCATCCAGGTCAGAACATGAACTTTTTTATTGCTATGCCAGGCAGAGGGGGCCACAGCGGGCTAATGCCTCCTAATTAGCCCACTGTGGCCCCCTCTGCCCGGCCTAGCAATAAAGCTATTCTTTTCTACTTCACCCAAAACTCTGTCTCAGAGATTTAATTCAGTTTCGGGATATAGAGGCTAGATTTGACTTCAAGATCTTACTTTTCCTTAAGCACGAGACTTGTCAACACAGCCACTATGATGTTTTGCAAACTACCTTTGAAAACAAAGAGGTTTTCAAGGGAGATTGTTGGTGCCGTTGTTTAGTTGCTCAATCTTGTCCAACTCTTTTGCAACTCTATGTACTGTAGCCTACCAGGCTCCTCCATGGGACTTCCTAGGCAAGAATACTGGAGTGGGTCACCATTTCCTTCTCTAGAGGATTTTCCCAGCCCAGGAATTGAACCCATGTCTCCCACATGGGCAGGCAGATTCTTTACCACTGAGCCACACAGGGAAACCCAATGTCGGGGATGGCAGGGGGAGGGGGAGGGTAGTGGGGGGGTTGCAGAGGAAGCAACGGTGGCAAAGAGCTATTAATATGGCAGTCATTCACCTAAACATGATCAGTATTTCATGCAATTGTATTGCAATGGTTTATCATAAGTCATTATAATTGCATTGTCCAATATGGTAGCCCAAGCCACATGCAACAATTTAATTTAAACTTAAAATTAATAAAATTTAGTTCTTCAGTTGCATTAGCCACATTTCCATCCTCAACAGCCACATGTGGCTACTGGCTGTCCTATTGAACAGATAAATAGAACATTTCTACTATCATAGAAAGTTATTTTAGATGGTGCTACACTTTAGTATATTACCAAGCCTTCTGGCAATGTATCCTCTTGGCTCAAATTGTATTAACATTTATGTACATAACAGTTTATATTCTGCCTGGCATCTTTTTCCTTTCTGGTGTCTCAAAAGACCATCATGTTTATGAGCAGCTAATGCTTTTACACGTTCTTCGATATGAAGTTTGTACTAAATATTACCTTGGATACTAATTAAGTGGGGTTTGAAAGTAAAAATGCATTGGCACAGTTAAGGTTAATGGCTTAATCCTTTAGCACAAGAAAGAACTTCAAGAGCTTGTTTGAAAGACTTTTATTGAAGCACAGGGAATGCCCTGCTTCATTATCCATGAGTATTGTCTATTCTGCTCCCTCTGGGAACTGTCCCATTGATATGTCCTTCAAGTTCCTGATACTTAGAAAACGTTTCCAGGTCTTTGTATTTCTTGCATGAGAGTAAACTGCTAATAAAAGGGAGATGGTTATTTTTCCTGATAATTCTACAATCACCAAGATCTGTACTTGATTTTTAATCTCTTTCTTATAAATTAACTTAAACAATTAATTATCTTTCATTTAGGAAGATTGTCAGTAAAAAATAAAAATGGTTGATGGAGTACAAAAGAAAATAATAACTTCACTGGTTATCAGCGGGTAGATGAGGGAAAATTAGAATCAGTTTGTAAACAGGCACAAACTTTCAGTTACAAGAAGAATAAGTTCTGAGGATCTCATGCATGACATGGTGACTATAATTGATAACACTGTATTATACAATTGAAATTTGCTGAGAGTAGAACTTCCATATTCACACAAGCAGACACAAAGATTATCAACCCTCTCAATAATGTATCTGGATTGCATGGTGAAGAGATTCTGTTTTAGCAACATGATTAAACGAAATGCTATGAAAATTGTTTTAAAAATAGCTTCACCAATGATTGTTACAGTAATTCTAATTCTTGTATTTACAAGATTCTCACATTTCCAAATAAAGATTTAAGGGCAGGTGGGGAGTGTTGGATTTTAAAAAGAGCTATTTTTGGTTGTCTTAGTATGCCTTTCCTTGTTTTCTTTTCAAAACTTTGTTTGCATATGGACGCATGAAATGCACGTGATGTGGTTTTGTTGTTGTTGTCTGTTTGTTTTTGGGGGGAGTGGCGGGGGCATGTTTTCTGCTGGACTCACTGCCTACAGGATCTTAGTTCCCTGACCAGGGAGCAAATCCATGCCCCTTGCAGTGGAAGCACAAAGTCTTAACCACTAGACTATCGGGCAAGTCCCATCATTTTAAAACGGTGTCCCATTCCCACCTCCAGCAATTTACTAATTTAAGAAAGTTAACTGTCCCTTTAAAATTCCCTTGCGGCAGGAGCTTGGTATTTTTTTTTAATTCTCCTCACATGGTGGAGAGTAGAAAGAGGAGGCAAGCTCTTCTGTATCTCTTCCTACACGGGCACAAATCCCATCTTGAGGTCTCCATGCTCATGACCTAATGACTTCCAAAGACGCCATCTTCAAATGCCATCATAATGGGCATTAGAATTTCAAGGTAGAGATTTTGGAGTTCAGTCCATAACATTCAGTCCATAGCAACAGGTTTTGGTTTTTTCACTGAAGGAAGGAAGAGTTCGAACTAGAATATACTGCCAGCTTCTTACATTGACCAGAAGCCTTTAGCTTCCTATAATTATAACAACTCACTCCCTCAGCAATAATTTAAAGCTGCACTTTTTGTACTACGAGTTTGTGGACTATTCCTACATGATAAATAAGGGGGCCCAAATGTCTTTAATCATTTAGAGCAACGAGAACAAAAATCAAGCGGCATTAAATAAAAACAAGATCTATGAGCTGCAAGTCAGAAACATTTTGTATCAGCGACTTTAGAACTGAAGATGTAACAAAAAACTGAGGTTGGTCCCAAAGCAAAGGAAAAAAGTGTTTTCAGGCAGTTGAGAAAATAATTAAGTAACATGATCCATCAGTGCTGAGGAAATCTCCTTTACTCAATCTATACCAAAGATAAGAGAGGAAGAATGAGAGAGAAAAGGATAGAAATCATTCAATCAAAGAAGACAGAATCAAAATAGTAGTGGAGAGAACGTTATAAAGGGACCTTAGTCCAGCTTTTTGCAAAGCAAATCAGCAGTAGATTTTTCTAATAAAATTTTTGAGAAAAATGAATCATGCTTTTAACATCGTCTGTATGGGTTCCAGATTGTTTGGAAGAAAACTACTATGCAAATCCAAGATAGAAATAAATATTATCAATGATGCCTTCTATAAATTTTAAGATTAGAAAAAATGCTATTATCCCTTGGATGAGCTAATCTTCCTCTCTAGAAGACAAGGATGTGATTCAGAAATGTAATATCTATTCCTCCTTTCCTCCTTTTTAAAAAAATTTTATTGAAGTATAGTTGACTTTTAATTTTTTTTTTCCACCGCACCACGAGGCATGTAGACCTTAGTCCCCCAACCAAGAATTGAACCTGCACCTCCTGCATTGAAAGAACGGAGTCTTCTTCATTACTGGACCACCAGGCAAGTCCCATTCCTCCTTTCTTTCTATACCTTAGCCTCAATTCAGGTCTGAAAGTTGGCTATACACACACAAATGCGCAGAGATTTTAGTAACTGGAAATCTATTGTTACAAGGCACAAAATGGGTGGTGTGGTTTATATACCTGTGTCTGGTTTCATTTCTATGGTTCCTACTCACTAAATCAGGTATTCTCTTATTTTCACTGATATTTCCCCATAGTCCTCAATTTCTCATCATGTTTTTGCAGAGCTTCAGTGGAATTTAGCAGTAATCAGTCAATTCCATTGTCTTGGTAGGCATCATTCTTCCATGTCAGCTGCAATGATTTTCCCTTCCATCAGGACATTTTCTACCTGCCCACCAGTGGAATCGTTTGCCACTAGGCCACCACCTTGCTCCACGGGCATTAACAGCCAACCCAACACTCAAGACATGGTTCTCTTTGCCCACCAGAAAGGGAGCCAGCCAGTCCCAAGTCTTCATCTTTTTGCTGTTTTCTCAGAGCATTCTCAGGCCCCCTTACATTAGTGTGGATCTTCTGAGAAGCAGGTGTCAAGACAGGATCTGAAGTGCAAGAGGAACAACGTACGGTGGGAGACTTCAGACGAGAATGCAGAAACATGCTGCGAAAGGAAAAAGAGGAGGAGTGGCCAGGAAGAGATCTCAACTGCAGCGTGATCCCAAGAAGGTTCAGGTAGCCTGCTGGGATGTCTCCAAACCAACATCCTCTGCTGGAAGAATCCTGTGATGCTGCCAGAACACATTATCCTTCCAAACAAGCAATCCACACTCAGTAACTGGGGAGCAGCCCAAAGAAATGTGGGTTTGGATGGACTTTCCTTGGTGGTACAGCGGATCGGAGTCCTCCTGCCAATGAAGGGGACATGGGTTCGATCTCTGGTCTGGGAAGATTCCACAGGCCTTGGAGCAACTAAGCCCACCAGTTGCACACCACAGTTACTGAGCCGTGTTGAGCCTGTGAGCCACAATGACTAAGCCCACGTGCAGCAACTACTGAAGCTTAATTGCCAAGAGCCTGTGCTTTGCAAAAAGAGAAGGCACAGCGATGAGATGCCTGTGCGTCCCAACAAAGTGTGGCCCCTGCTCACCGCAACTAAAGAAAGTCTACATGCAGGAAAGAAGACATGACCAGAAATAAATAATTATTAGTAATAATAATAAAAGAAATGTGGGTTTGACATGATTGTGGCAGTGGATCCAGAGGCCACATCTGGGATCATCATTATACTGCTCACAACAAAAGGTCTCAGCGGCCCATTTTCACCTTTTCCCCTGCCTCTTCCCCCCAAGACCACCAGCACCAGCAAAACATGCAGTAAAATTTAAATAAAGGAAATTAAGCCAGATAAAGGAAGGATCAGGGAGGTGAGATTTTAGAGGTACCGAAAGACACTCTTGACTCATCCAAAAGTCTCTAATCATCTATTTGCCTGATGGAATTCCATTAACCCAAGGTGACCCTACTTCCCCATGAATAATGTGAATGTGTGGCTCTTCTCTTTAGGCTGTTTATGTTTTATGGCTGATCTCTCAGTGAGCTAAGGAATAGTTAATGGAGAAGAAAGATCTTTTTTAAAAAAGAGTCATGACTATAAAACTAGGCTAAGTTTCGCATTGGCACGAACATGCTGTCCAACCTTGGGGATGTTAAGTAACATCTGTGGGATTCATCAGGGGGCTGAGCACTGAGTTACAAAAATCAGTTCTCAGCATTATGTTCATTTGGGGGGATACAGTCATCACCCTATGGGAGCTCAGTCGTGACAGAGCTTTGAACTGAATGTTCTCCATGCTACTCTCAGCTTTAAAATGATATGATTTCACAGCTTTTCTTAAAAATGAATTTTAACTCTGTTAATGTAGTTGCTGGAATAGCTGTATATAGCATGTCACATAAAATCATCTAGGGACTGGATAATTATGTAGGTTTGGGGTGAATAAGATTTGTTATCATTAAAGCAAGTGTGTCTGTGCTAAATCTCTTCAGTCATGTCCAACTATTTGTGACCCGATGAACCGTGGCGCACCAGGCTCCTCTGTTCGTAGGATTCTCCAGGGAAGAATACTGGGGTGGGTTTCCGTGCCCTCCTCCAGGGGATCTTCCGAACCCAGGGTTGGAACCCAAGTCTTGGTTCTCCAGAAATTACTCATAAATTTTTAAAGAATAATTCGGTCCTAATTCATTTCTTACTACTATATACCTAATTGATTGAAATTTCTATACCAAGGCTTGAGAGGTCTACCCCTCATAGAATGGTTTTCAGCTAGGACTGAATTCATGATCTCTCATTTATCTTTCTCCCTTGACTAACAGTAGGGTGTTGAGAAAATAACTTGAAAGCTTTTAAAATCCTGTATGATGAGGCACTTCACTATAGACAAACTCTTCTTTTTCCAATCTTATATTTCACCTTGACCCAGCATCTCAAGACTCAGTCCCATATGTAACCCAGACCATGCAAGTACATGTTAGGTAAGTCTTGACATTCCTTCATTTTCTCTTAGCTGGTCCAGAACTTCCCTGACCAAGTTATGCCGTACCTTCATCCTAGTTATTAGTCTGATGCCCAGGATGGGAGATCCTAAGGGGGACGCTCGTGTCTTGCAAGGCAGAGACCTCTGCACTATCTGCACTGTCTTTAAGCAACAGAAGAACGTTAGTCTCCAAAGGGAACCTTTCATGGTTTTACAGTAGCCGTTAATGGGCCATGTCTGTGGGCCCAGAGAACCTTTAACCAGGGAAGTTTCTTTTAAAGACTCATGGGTTCACAAGGATAATCCAGGAAAATCTTTTCATCTCAAAATTCTTAACCTTAATCTCATGTGTAGAGGATACATTTTGCCCTGGGTAAGGTCAGGGTCAGACAGACTAAATTTGAACCTTCGCTATAAAAAATTCCCCAGATTTGAGACACACCGTTTTCGAAGAGCTCAAGCCCTCTGTGTCTCCCTTTGCCTGGCAAAGCAGTCGAGCTCTTCATTGCTGCTGCTGCTGCTAAGTCATTTCAGTTGTGTCTGACTCTGTGCGACCCTATAGACTGCAGCCTGCCAGGCTCCTCTGTTCATTTCTACTTCATCCAAAACTCTGTCTCCAAGATTCGATTTAGCACCAGTGCACGGAGGCCACAGTTTCTGCATCAGTACCCGTGTTGGGCATCTAAACTATAGAATTTTAAGATAACACTTTTTTGCTGTTGTAGGCCACTTAAGTTTGTTGCAGCTTTGACTCCGAAGGGTCCTTGATTATCAGTTTTTGCATAAATAGCTCAAGTATAGCTATACCTGCTTTATCAGCAGCTTGAAGAAATAGTTTTTATTTTAACCTTTATCTCTGTCACCTAATGCCTGTAACAAGGACAAACAGCCCCATATTCAGGATGATTGAAAGTACTTTTATCTATGGGCTTCCCTGGTGGCTCAGTGATAAAGACTCCACCTGCCAATGCAAGAGACTTGGGTTTGATCCCTTATCCAGGAAGATTCCACACACTGCAGAGCAGCTAAGCCCATGTGCCACAACTACTGAGCCTGTGCTCTAGAGCCCAGGGGGCTGTAGCCACTGAGGCCCTCACCCCCTGAAGCCTGTGCTCAGCAACAAGAGAGGCCACCTCAATGGAAGCCCTTGAACTGCAACTAGAGATTAGCCTCTGCTTGCCGCAACTGGAGAAATCTGTGTGCACAGCAACAAAGACCCAATGCAACCAAAAATTATCATCATCATCATCAATTAAATTACTTTTAAGTACCTTTATCTAATCAACCCTAAGCTGTTTGGGGCTTAGGCACAGCCCCTTCCCTAGACCTGCATCATGCTTCCATCATAAGGGAGTGCCTCCCCGCCCCCAGTCCACCAACTATTTTTGGACCTAATGTTAGCCTCTGAAAATCATATTTATAAAATGTTGGATGGTAATCATCAAGAAATTGTATCATTTTTAATTTTCCAAGGGATTTTAGTAGTGAAATCAAGCATGTAAGTTCACTGTTCACTTCTAGAGCAGAGTTACTCTTTGGCACTACTGACATTTTGGGCCCAACAACTATTTGTTAGTAGGGGAACAGGGGCATCGCATGTATTATAGGGTGTCTAACAGCATCCTTCGCCTCTGCCCATGAGATGCCAGTACCAACCCCACAGTCTATCTCCGCTTCCCTAGAGTCACCACAATCAAAGATGTCTCTGCTGCTGCTGCTGCTAAGTCGCTTCAGTCGTGTCCAACTCTGTGTGACCCCATAGACGGCAGCCCACCAGGCTCCCTCATCCCTGGGATTCTCCAGGCAAGAACACTGGAGTGGGTTGCCATTTCCTTCTCCAATGCATGAAAGTGAAAAGTGAAAGTGAAGTCGCTCAGTCATGCCCGACTCTTAGCGACCCCATGGACTGCAGCCTACCAGGCTCCTCCATCCATGGGATTTTCCAGGCAAGAGTACTGGAGTGGGGTGCCATCGCCTTCTCCGAAAGATGTCTCTAGGCACTGTCGAATTTCCCCAGGGAACAAATTACTCCCCACCTCTCCCTGTGAACCATTGTCCTACAGACACATTTATGCAATGCAGACTTGACAAGGTACTTAGGCATTCTTCAGTCTTGCAATCTAATTTTAAAAAACAGAAAGGACTTCTCAAAGAGGTTATGTGACTTGCCCAAGTTAGTGGCAATGCTTACTTATACATCTACCATCTCCCTGGAGTGCTAGAATAGACCATTTGAAAACTAAACATTTTTATGAGTATTAATTAGTTTCCAGAGCTTCAGTCACCTCTGCAGACAACTCAAATAAAGCCCTGCAGGTTGACCCAGTTTTCTTATCCTTCTGTGGATTTTTCTTTAAGGTTTCATCCTTCAGAACTTTTGTGGCTAAAATTGCCTCTAATAATGGATGTCAAGAAAGCATTTCTGCTAATTAGCAGGGGTGATATGACAGGACTCTATGGAGCCACAGAGGTAATTCTACCACAGACATCCCTCTCCTTTCCTTTGGTGGAAACACCTCCTTCCTCCTTGTTGTTAGAGGATGGAGGGCAGATACTGAGAAGTCCTTCCTTTCTGGGACAAGGAGGTCACTCTTCCCACTTCCTCAGAAATTTGATCATTAATCAGCCATCATTTGCCAGGGGTTGGCTGGTTTTGTTCATTTGTAGTTCCATTTTTACTGGGTAGAGAAAAACATCAGTAGCAGTCATGGAGGCATCTAGGTGGCTCCAATCGTCATTCTTCCTCGGATTTTGAGGCATAACAATGTCAGTAGAATTAATTCAGTTGCTTTCACTGTTTTTCATACATCACTCACTCACACGCTCCTGTGTTAACACACACTGAGAGCACAGAATACACATTTACATAGGCATCCACCTACACAGGAAGAAAAATATGCTAATTTTTTTTTCATTCGTATCTTTTATCTGTGGTTTTTGGATCACTCAGAAAGCGTATTTAAAGAACACCAGGAGGATGAGACAACCAGCCTTTATCAAAACGCTAAACATTAAGCACCCTGAGGCATCTGCTTCAGTCCTCGGAAAACATGGGAATTTGCTAAATGATTAACCAACAACCTAATGAAATTTTGATTTTTCTATTTCATGGTGGTGGGGAAAACTATATGCATTCAGTAGAAACTGTACTTGGGAGCTTGTTTGGAGGTTCTAGCGGGGGAGAGCAGCTACTTGTACACCCTTGACTGAAGACTGGTCCTCCTCTCTTGGGGATGATGGTCCTCTTCAGCCAAGCATGCAGCTTCAGGAGGGGTGCACCTGGAGCAGCGAGGGAGGAAGGGGACAGTCGCCCAGCCAGCCAGATCAGCCGAATCAACCCTGGCGATCAATAGGGTGACAAATGTAATCAGATTGCCCGCACATCCGAAACTGTACTCGGACTTTGATCTTTCCCCAGGCTAGTGACCTACTCTCTCAAGATGCTGAGCAGAGAGAGCTGAAGTTCCCAGCAGCCCCATCATCACGAGGGTGAACAACTGATCCAACCATTCTACACCCAGACAACCATGCCCTTTTCCACTTTCAGTACAGTATTTAAAAAATGGTGTGAGATGATCAACACTTCATTATAACATAGGTCTTGTATTAGGCAATTTTGCCCAACTATAGGCTAATGGAAATGATCTGAGCACAATTAAGGTAGGCTGCTCTAAGCTTTGATATTCTGTAGGTTAGGAGTATTAAATGCATTTGGGGTGGGGGGGTGCATCAAGCTGCTTGTGGGATCTTTGGGATCTTCATTCCCTAAGCAGGAATTGAACCTGCACCTTGGCAGCAAGAGTATCAGTCCTAACAACTGCATCACCAGGGAATCCCCTCAAATGCATTTTCAACCTAACAATGGTTTATGGGGATATAACCTCATCATAAGGATGACCTTAACAGAGGCTGCTGCTGCTGCTGCTGCTGCTGCTAAGTCTCTTCAGTTGGTCTGACTCTGTGCAACCTCACAGACAGCAGCCCACCAAGCTCCCACGTCCCTGGGATTCTCCAGGCAAGAACGCTGGAGTGGGTTGCCATTTCCTTCTCCAATGCATGAAAGTGAAAAGTGAAAGTGAAGTCACTCAGTCATGTCCGACTCTTCGTGACCCCATGGACTGCAGCCTACCAGGCTCCTCCATCCATGGGATTTTCCAGGCAAGAGTACTGGAGTGGGGTGCCATTGCTTTCTCTGTAACAGAGGCTAAATAACCTGTATGACTCTAGCCACATTTTACAGTGCAGTAGATGAAGTCCAAATTGTGGGAATGCTTTCTCCATGGCCAGAGAGCTGGAAAGATGTCTGCTGCTGCTAAGTCACTTCAGTCGTGTCCGACTCTGTTCGACCCCATAGACGGCAGCCCGCCAGGCACCCCTGTCCCTGGGATGCTCCAGGCAAGAACACTGGTGGGTTGCCATTTCCTTCTCCAGTGCATGAAAGTGAAAGGTGAAAGTGAAGTCGCTCAGTCGTGTCCGACTCTTTGCAACCCCATGGACTGCAGTCGACCAGGCTCCTCCGTCCATAGGATTTTCCAGGCAAGAGTACTGGAGTGGGGCGCCATTGCCTCCTCCAGGAAAGATGTCAGGCAGGCCCTATTCCGGTTTCCAATCGCAAACTGGCCCAGTGCAGTTTCTACTACACCAAGCTGTTGATCTACAGCAGATATTGGCTCATCCTTCCATCTTTAGCTCCCATTCCCATTCCCACATGGATGACTGTTTTCCCCAGAATCATTGGAATGATGTGCGTGTCTTGGGTGATGGTAGCACAGGCCGATGATTTGTCTGACGGTTGGTTAAAAAAAAAAAAAGAAGAAGAAGGAGATTTGAGTTCCTTTTACAAAAGGAGCTTTGAAAAAATAAAATTTCTCTACCAGGGATGTTATTTCCCATCCCTGGGGACTTGAGGTGTCCAAGAGAACTTTCCAGGACACAAAGCCTTGTAGATTCATATTTGGAACGTTCCCACATAGATTAAGCAACCGTAACTGGTCCCTGAGTCCTCCTTCAATCTGAAAACCGAGGATCAGTACAGGAAAAACCCTTCCTCCCCACGTCCTTTCCTGTCTTTCATGGTTGGGCAACTGGGCTTTCATCTCTAGCAAATTGGGGAGAGACCCAAACACTCCCTTGGTGGGAACAAAAGCCGGTTAAAGGACAAACAATGAAACTGCCTTTCATACTGACAAGCTTCACATTTCACTCCTCTTTCCCCTTTTCTCCACGCTTTGCTTCATCTGGGAAGAAAACTTATTTTTAAAAGCACCAAACCCCCTTTGTGTCAGGGAGCCTGGCCGGATTGATAAATCAGGGAGGTCATCTTAATGGGGGTGCTGTCAGCAAACGCCTGCCTTGAAACAAATCAATGTGACAAAGGAGAATGTTCAAGGGGCCCCTGTGTCCTGTAAGAGAAAAGGAACAGGAGATTCTTTTCCACAGCAATATTGGACTGGACTGGGCCCCAAGGAACCTGCCTCAGAATTGGAAAGGGTTGTTAATAAGAACATCAGACTATCTGGTCGCTTCCTCCCTAAAGGCTGGGGGAGTGGTTTGCTCAAGCCTCTGGGCCTCCCTGGCTTCCCCCATTCCCAGTCCTCCCCGTTTCCTGTCTGTGTTCTGCGGGGCTCCAGGTGTTGCTGTCTGCTCCAACACATGTCTCACTGCCGCAGATGTGCTGGGTTTAAATAAGAATCAGATCGCTCTTGTTCGTCTCCAGGCAGACAGCGCCATTTGTCAAACTCAAAAGTGCCCATTGGTGTAAAGGATTTGCGGAGAGCCGGAGGACGGAGTGAGGAACAAGAGACTGGTGTGGCGCATGAGACTCGGAAGGAAATCGGTTTGATCCATCAACTGCAAGGCAGACCGGGTGCCCTCCTCCACCTCCAGTAAATCCCCTGGAGCCTGCCTGGAGCAGCTATCTTGCAAACAGATGGGGCAGGCCACTGAGGTCCATCCAGATAAATGCAGAAGCCTGGTCGGTTACATTTCAAGGAGGAGCATGTCCATTCATTTCCAAACTGAATGCCCTCTGCTCTGGGAGTGAAAAGTGAAAGTCACTCAGTCATGTCTGACTCTTTGCGACCTCATGGACTATACATAGTCCATGGAATTCTGGAGTGGGTAGAATCCTCCAGGCCAGAATCCTGGAGTAGGTAGTCTTTCCCTTCTCCAGGGAATCTTCCCAACCCAAGGACTGAACCCAGGTCTCTGGCATTGCAGGCAGATTCTTTACCAGCTGAGCCACAGGAGAAGCCCAAGAATACTGGAGGGGTAGCCTATCCTTTCTCCAGCAGATCTTCCCGACCCAGGAATCAAACTGGGGTCTGCCGCATTGCAGGCAGATTCTTTACCAGCTGAGCCACAAGGGAAGCCCCTGCTCTGGGAGCCTCACTACAAAAACCAGATCCCAGTATCATATATTAATGCATAGATGTGGAATCTAGAAAAAAAAAAATGGTACAGAGAAACCTATTACCAGGGCAGAAAGAGAGATGTAGATGTGTGTGGGGGGCGGGGGGGAGGTATGGACTCAGAGGAAGGGGCTTCTTCTAAGTCACTTCAGTCATGTCTGACTCTGTGCGACCCCATAGATGGCAGCCCACTAGACTCCTCTGTCCCTGGGATTCTCCAGGCAAGAGTACTGGAGTGGGTTGGCATTTCCTTCTCCAATGCATGAAAGTGAATAGTGAAAGTGAAGTTGCTCAGTCGTGTCTGACTCTTAGCGACCCCATGGACTGCAGCCTACCAGGCTCCTCCATCCATGGGATTTTCCAAGCAAGAGTACTGGAGTGGGTTGCCATTGCCTTCTCCGAGGGTGGGATTAATTGGGAGATTAGGGTTGCTGTATCTACGTGACCATGTGTAAAACAGATAACTAGTGGGAAGTGGCTGAATAGGGCAGGAAGCTCAGCTCGGTGCTCTGCGATGACCAGAGGGGTGACTGGGGGGTGTTGGGAGGGAGGTCAAAGAGGGAGGGGATGTATGTATATATGTAGCTGACTTGCTTCATTGTACAAAAGAGACTAACACATTATAAGGCAATTATATACACTAATTCAGACTTGAAGAAAGTGGGGAAAACCACTAGACCATTCAGGTATGACATAAACCAAATCCCTTATGACTATACAGTGGAAGTGAGAAATAGATTTAAGGGACTAGATCTGATAGACAGAGTGCCTGATGAACTATGGATTGAGGTTCATGACATTGTATAGGAGACAGGGAGCAAGACCATCCCCAAGAAAAAGAAATTCAAAAAAGCAAAATGACTGTCTGAGGAGGCCTTACAAATAGCTGTGAGAAGAAAAGAAGTGAAAAGCAAAGGAGAAAAGGAAAGATATACACATTTGAATGCAGAATTCCAAAGAATAGCAAGGAGAGATAAGAAAGCCTTCCTCAGCAATCAATGCAAAGAAATAAAGGAAAACAATAGAATGGGAAAGACTAGAGATCTCTTCAAGAAAATTAGAGATACCAAGGGAACATTTCATGCAAAGATGGCTCGATAAAGGACAGAAATGGTATGGACCTAACAGAAGCAGAAGATATTAAGAACTGGTGGCAAGAACACACAGAAGAACTGTACAAAAAAGATCTTCATGACCCAGATAATCATGAAGGTATGATCACTCCTACTCACCTCGAACCAGACATCCTGGAATGTGAAGCCAGGTGGGCCTTAGGAAGCATCACTACAAACAAAGCTAGTGGAGCTGATGGGATTCCAGTTGAGCTATTTCAAATCCTGAAAGATGATGCTGTGAAAGTGCTGCACTCAATATGCCAGCAAATCTGGAAAACTCAGCAGTGGCCACAAGACTGGAAAAGGTCAGTTTTCATTCCAATTCCAAAGAAAGGCAATGCCAAAGAATGCTCAAACTACCACACAATTGCACTCATCTCACACGCTAGTAAAGTAATGCTCAAAATTCTCCAAGGAGATGTTCAAGCTGGTTTTAGAAAAGGCAGAGGAACCAGAGATCAAATTGCCAACATCTGCTGGATCATAGCAAAAGCAAGAGAGTTCCAAAAAAACATCTATTTCTGCTTTATTGACTATGCCAAAGCCTTTGACTGTGTGGACCACAATAAACTGTGGAAAATTCTGAAAGAGATGAGAATACCAGACCACCTGACCTGCCTCCTGAGAAACCTGTATATAGGTCAGGAAGCAACAGTTAGGACTGGACATGAAACAACAGACTGGTTCCAAATAGGAAAAGGAGTATGTCAAGGCTGTATATTGTCACCCTGCTTATTTAACTTCTATGCAGAGTACATCATGAGAAATGCTGGGCTGGAGGAAGCACAAGCTGGAATCAAGATTGCCGGGAGAAATATCAATAACCTCAGATATGCAGATGACACCACCCTTATGGCAGAAAGTGAAGAAGAACTAAAGAACCTCTTGATGAAAGTGAAAGACGAGGGTGCAAAAGTTGGCTTAAAGCTCAACATTCAGAAAACAAAGATCATGGCATCCGGTCCCATCACTTCATGGCAAATATCGGAGAAACAGTGGAAACATTGGCTGACTTTATTTTTCTGGGCTCCAAAATCACTGTGAATGGTGATTGCAGCCATGAACTTAAAAGACGCTTGCTCCTTGGAAGGAAAGTTATGACCAACCTAGATAGCATATTGAAAAGCAGAGACTTGACTTTGCCAACAAAGGTCCGTCTAGTCAAGGCTATGGTTTTTCCAGTGGTCATGTATGGATGTGAGAATTGGACTATAAAGAAAGCTGAGCACCGAAGAATGGTTGCTTTTGAACTGTGGTGTTGGAGAAGACTCTTGAGAGTCCCTTGGACTGCAAGGAGATCCAACCAGTCCATCCTAAAGGAGACCAGTCCTGAGTGTTCATTGGAAGGACTGATTTTGAAGCTGAAACTCCAATACTTTCGCCACCTGATGCAGAGAGCTGACTCATTTGAAAAGACCCTGATGCTGGGAAAGATTGAGGGCAGGAGGAGAAGGGGATGACAGAGGATGAGATGGTTGGATGGCATCACTGACTCAATGGACATGGGTTTGGGTGGACTCTGGGAGTTGGTGGACAGGGAGGCCTGGCGTGCTGTGGTTCATGGGGTCACAAAGAGTTGGACAAAAATGAGCGACTGAACTGAACTGAAATGATGTACTCCAGTAAATAAAATAAATTGCAAGTCTGGACCAATAAGCAAACAAAACACCCTGACTCCGGTCTGACTCTAACCTAGTAAGAGGGGGGCTTCCCTCAACAGGGGTGCCATCAGGGTAACCAACACACAATTTACATCAAATACTGTTGGCCAGTCTGCTACACATACGATGCTCTCTGGCCACTCAGCGACTTCACTTATATTGTTTCCAAGAAAGTCTCTCCCCCTGAACTATGTACAACGACACAGCTCTTAAGGAGATTTCAAGTTGCTTTTAGTCTGTGTGAGAAAATTTAATTAAATGCTCATCAAACTTGCTTTTTTGTTTTTTCTGCGCTCACAGTTAAAGTTCATTTCCAAGCCTCTCACATAATCAGGAAAAGCCATGAGACCAAACTCTGGAAAAAGGAATACAGGCAGAAGTGCTTTTTGCCACATCCAAGCGTGACTCGTGAAAGACTCATTCAACCCTCCTTATTCCTTTCTTCCCTTGCCTACTGGCCTGAGGCAAAAAAAAAAAAGAAATCTCAAGAAGGATTTCAGGAATCCCCCTACTTGAGGCCCTAGAAAGAATCCTGGGTCTGGGGATGTGACTGTGAAGAGCAGAGATTCTCCATCACCCTGCCCTGGACCAGGACAGGCGCAGAAACACAAACCTTTGTTAAGTTAATCCACTGAGACTTGGGAGTTGCTTGTTAAAACAAGGGCTTCCAAAGAGGCTACCCTGGAGAACAAGGGCGTCCCAGGTGGCGCTAGTGGTAAAGAAGTGAAAGTGAAATCGCTCAGTCATGTCCAACTCTTTGCGACCCCATGGTCTGTAGCCCACCAGGCTCCTCCGTTCATGGGATTTTCCAGGCAAGAATACTGGAGTGGCTTGCCATTTCCTTCTCCAGGGGATCTTCTTGACCCAGGGGTTAAACCTGGATCTCCCGTATTGTAGGCAGATGCTTTATAGTCTGAGCCACCAGGAGAGTTTGGTAAAGAACCTGCCTACAAATGTAGGAGACTTAAAAAGGCACAGAGTCGGACACGGCTGAATCAACTTAGCATGGCACAGCTTGGTGAATACAGACCGGCCGAGAAAGATTTATGTATGCTGCCTTCCACGTCAATCAGCCTGAAGGAAACCAAACCTTAAGTTGCTTTTATACCTCCAGCCTCCGAGGATGGAGAGGATGAACCGGGAACAGAATAATAGGGAGACATCTATAAAATGTGGTAATATATGCTGCTGTATGTCATATGGCAAAACTAAATTAGATCTGTGGAAGTGAAAGTATGAAAGTCATGTCCAAATCTTTGCAACCCCATGGTCTGTAGCCTACCAAGCTCCTCTGTCCATGGAATTCTCCAGGCAAGAATACTGGAGTGGGTTGCCATTCCCTTCTCCAGGGGATCTTCCCCACCCAGGGATCAAATTCAGGTCTCCCAAGTTGCAGGCAGAGTCTTTACCATCTGAGCCACATAGTGGAGGTCAAGTGTGCAGTGAAGACAGCACAAACCAATTGTGTAGGACCAGGAGAATCTGGAAAGTCTTCATGGAAGAATTACAAAAGATAAGTAGAATTGCCACAGTTAGAGTAGAGAAAAGGGCATCCGAGAAAGAAAAAATCTGCTGGTTAAGCAAAGCTGCCTTGAATTCCGTGGCTGTTCTGAGTGGCAAGTGGTAACCCAGAGGAACCATTTTTTTTTAATGGTTAAAGTGGTAAATGCCATGTTATATATTTTTACCACAATTTAAAAATCCTTACCATCATGGAGTTTATAATCTAGGAGAGAGAGAAAGATAATCAAATAAAAACATAAAATAAAAAAGTACATTCTAGATCAGTTTTGGGTCCATCTCTATTTTACAGATAAGAAGCCAGAGGATAAGAGGCAAAAGGTAACAAGCATTTACTCACTAGGACCCTCATGACTCAGTCTTGGGTCAATGATTATACCACTGAGCCAAGTGTTAGTGTCAATTTCTCGGTCAGGTCTGACTATTTGTGACTCCATGAACTGTAGCCTGCCAGGCTCCTCTGTCCATAGAATTTTCCAGGCAAGAATATTGGAGTCAGTAGCCATGCCCTTCTCCAGGGGATCTTCCCAACCCAGGGCTCAAACCTGGTTCTCCTGCATTGCAATAAGATTCTTTACCAACTAGGTTACCAAGGAAACCCCCACTTCCTTTTATTATTATTATTTATTTGGCTGCAACGGGTCTTAGTTGTAACAAGCCAGTTTAGTTGCCCCAAGGCATGTACGATCTTCCTGGACCAGGGATCAAACCTGTGTCCCTTGCTTTGGCAGGCAGATTCTTAACCACTGGACCACCAAGGAAGCCCCGAACGAAACTTTCTTTTTAAAGTAGTTCTGCTACCTCTATTTTACCTGAACCATTTGATAATATACTAGAAAGAGAACAAATTCTGGAATCCGAGTTCAGATTTCAGCTCAGTTGCTTCCCAGATTTCCTTCTCAAATGGAACTAACAAGACCTGCTTCACAAAGATTAGCTGGAATCTGCTACATTTACCTCCAGATACAAAGCAGGAAGATGATGTAAATTAGCTCCCTTTCTAAAAATAAAGCTGTTTTCGTTTTGTTTTGTATTTAAGAATTGAAATGATCTTTACCTGCGTTTTAAAAAATCAGCTCTGACAGTCATATGAAAAATAGATTTGAGAAGCAGAAGATTGGTGTTAGAGACTAGATAAGAAGTTATTGCACTAAGGGACGGTGAAGCATCCTCCCAGAGACCCTGGAAACTCTGAGTGGCTTTAGTGGTAGAAAATTAGCTTGACAAAACATTTGGATTAGCCAGTGAATCACCAGAGTACTGGGCATAATGGTGCCATGCAAATGTATGTAAAACTGAATTGTGATTGGGGAAGTTTTAAAATTGAATCACAACTAAATATTTCAAGTCAGCATGAAGGATTTTCATGGTAGCCACAGAACATTGCAGTACCAGAGAATCTTACTTCCTGTTATCATTAATATCAGTCTCTGAACTTCCCTGGTGGTCCGGTTGTTAAGAATCTGCCTTGCAATGCAAGGGGGCAAGAGTTCAATCCCTGGTCAGGGAACTAAGATCCCTCGTGACACATAGCATCTAAGCCCAAATGCTACAATTAGTGAGCGCACGTGGTCTGGAGCCCACATGCTGCAACTAGAGAGCCGGTGCACTGCAACAAAAGATTCCACATGATGCTGTGGAGGTCCCGAGTACCACAACTAAGACCCAACATAGCCAAGTAAATAAATACAGAAAAAAATTAATATCAGTCTCCTGTGGGTACCCTCTGACAGTAACCGATGAGGAAGCATACAAGAGCAGGTCATATACCGTAGCATCAGGAAAGCTGAGAATGCAGCAAATAATTGGAAGAATTCGGCTAGACCAGAAGAGTGCAATCCTATAAGACACTCTTGAGCTTTAAGCCTTCCCAGAGCTTCTTGTTACCTACAGAAAAGCTTCTGGGATGGTGATTCTTAGACCTCGTGCATCTAAATCACCTGAACCATTAAAAAGGCATATTCTTGCTCTGGCCTCGCTCATGACCTATTGAATTGTCATCCCAGTAGATAAGACAGGAATTTGCACAGTAAACACCGCTTCCTTCTCCCCTACCCTGTGATTTGTGATTAACACAAAAGTTTCAGAACCACTAGCCTGAAAAATTAACTCATGGTTCTCAACATGATGCTTACAAATCCTTCATAAACTTGCCCCAACTACTAACATTTTTTTAAGAGTTTTCTTGGAGTGTAGTTGCTTTACAATGTCATGTTCGTTTCTGCTGTGCAGCAAGCTGACTCAGCTCTGCACGCACATTAAGCCCTCTTTTTTGCATTCCCTTCCCATTTAGGTCACCACAGAGCACTGAGTACTGTTCCCTATGCTACACAGTAGGTTCTCATTAAAGTCTTAGTCACTCAATTGTGTCCGACTATTTGTGACCCTGGATTTCCCGCATTGCGGGCAGACTCTTACTGTCTGAGTCACCAGGGAGGGGGCTCAGACAATAAAGAATTCACCTTACAATATGGGAGACTCAGTTTCAGTCCCTGGGTCAGGAAGATCCCCGAGAGAAGGGAATGGCCAACCACTCCAGTATTCTCACCTGGAGAATTCTAGGGACAGACGCCCTGGCAGGCCACAGTCCGTGGGGTCGCTGAGTGACTAGCACTTTCAGGTTCTCATTAGCTGTCTATTTTGTATAGAGCAGTGTGGACATGTCAATCCCAATCTCTCGATTCATCCCACTGCGCCCCACCCCCCACCTTTGGTGTCCAGGCATTTGTTCTCTACATCTGTGTCTCTATTTCTCTTTGCAAATAGGTTTGTTTGTACCATTTTTCTAGATTCCACATACATGCACTAATATATGACATCTGCTTCTCTCTTTCTGACTTACTTTATTCTGTATGACCATCTCTAGGTCCATTTACATCTCTGCAAATGGCACGGTTTTGTTCCGTTTTACGGCTGAGTGATTTTCCATTGTATTTATGTACCAGATCTTCTTTATCCATTCCTCTCTTTACGGACATTTAGGTTGCTTCCATGTCTGGGCTATTGTAAACAGTGCTGCAATGAACATCGTGATGCGTGGATCTTTTGCAATTATGGTTTTCTCTAGGTATATGCCCCAATTACCGTTTTTTCCTCATTATTCTCTCCCACTTGTGTTCTAGCATACAAATTAATAACCATTTGTGAGCATACTGAACTTTTCTCCAGCATCACCACCCCAGAATATATTGTTTCCTTTGTGTAGACAGCTTCTTCCCTAACCATCTCTTAACATCTCATTCATCTCAATAAGTGGTAGATACTATATTACCCTTTGAAAAACATTGAGAAATCAGTCCCCAAACTCTAACTGGATCTCTGCTGTGAGCTTCTGGCAATACCTTAGTAAATTCCACAGCCGGGGTATGAACAGGGAAAATGATTGAGTCTGGTCTGGGTTTCTCATTGCCAAGCAGGCTCCACTGTGTAATAGCAGTCCTGGCTCTGAAAACCCCCTCCCCCAGGTAGAATAAGATGGGTTCAATGACACATGATTGTTTTTCATTCAATGTTTGAGTGAACGGTTAGACTAGATGAATTGTCTTAATCACCTCCCCCCTTTTCATTTTGGTTAATTTGAGCAGTCTTTTATGCCCATTCAAATTATGGCCAATTCAGTTAAAAGCGCAAACTGTCTAAATGTTTTGAGTACTAAACAATGGGTTAATTGAATCGATTTTTCACTCTTCAGCTGAGTAGTATTGTGGGATAGAGCCATGGCTTAACGTAGAACACAAGACTGACCTTCTGTCTTTGCTGAACAGCCAAAGCAGGTGCAGTTCAGATCGATGGGCCATTCCAAAACAGGCCTGGATTATTTATACAGGTGGACTAGCCCATCATGCCCACAGCCCAGGCACGCAGGTGGGACCACAAGGAAAAACATCGGGTGCACCTGTCTCCATGGTTATGCCACACCACAGAGCCAGCCAAATGAGAAGAGGCCAAGAGTTAAGGAATTCTGCCCTTTCTCCGAGAATACTGTCCTAGGGCAAGCTCTTTCTAGCACATAGGCTGCCGGGGGCATCGCAGGGTTTTAGACATAATTGCAAAATCGACACCTGCGCCTTTGCCACGCTTCCTTGTGTTTCCCTCCAGCCATGGCTCTCTCAGTGACCACAGATTGCCTACCAAGCTCGACTTTCCCCTGACACCATCTTAGATCCAAAATTACTTTTGGCCTCTACCCATCAGTGAGAACATATCCTTCAAACATGTAGCTCTTAGGAGACCCTCTGATGAGGGTGCTGGTAGTTTAAGGCTTTCCCACACGCGGTCCTCTCTACCCACATGGCTCCCTCTGTCTTGCATCAGCTAAATGTCTTCTCATTGAACCTTCCCTGACCACCCCAACCAAGGATGCTACATCCTTCCCCGATCCTCTGTCCTCCATCACACCGCCCCGCTTCTTTTGTTGCTCTTCTACCATTGCTCAATTGTTTATTTGCTTCTTTATTGCTTATCTCTTTCAGCCTATTATAGGTTCCGTGAGGAGAGGAACTATACACTATTTACTGCTCCGTTCACAGCTGCTAATACAAATGCTGGGCACATAGAAGGCACTTAGTAAATATTTGTTGAGTGAATAGATGACTGGCATAACTGCCTCAGGAGGGACTTATATTTTTGGAAGAGTAGCTTCTTAACAACTGAGACCAAGTAACAGTTAATGACCAAAAAAAAAGTGATTCCCTTTACATCTTTTTCTTTTGCTGTCTTACCTATGCTACATGTTTGTATCATCTTTTTAATGTTTAAAATTTCTTTATTTATTTTAATATTTTTGGCTGTGCTGGGTCTTAGAGCTGGGCAGGCTCTTTCTCTAGTTGCAGCAAGTAGGGGCTGCTCCCTAGTTGCAGTGCTCAGGTTTCTCAATGAGATGGCTTCTTTCATGGCAAAGCACAGGCTCTTCGGTAGTTGCAGCTCAAGGGCTCTTGAGTCCGAGCTCAGTCTTTGTGGCATATGAGCTTAGTTTCCCCACAGTATGCGAAACCTTCCCAGACTAGGGATTGAACCTGTGTCTACTACATTGGCAGGCAGATTCTTAACCAGTGAACCACCAGGGAAGTCCTGTATAATCTCTTTTAAGAGATTATATAGTATTGTATACTTACGTACACACACATACAGAGAATGTTAGCTGAGTCACATAACTCTCTAAAACAGAGTTCTGACTCTATGTCTACCCAGTGGGTAGTTGGACTGGGTCACAGTGATCTTTTATTTCCTTTGTCTTCCTCCCTGCTACTGATTGTCTGGGCCAGATTAATCATGGAGTGGTCCAAATGGATTACAGAGCTGGCTGGAACAACTGGTTTGGAGTGCGTGCATATCACATAAGTGGACAAACAGGCAAAAGAGTAATGGGGGAAAAAAAAAAAACCTTACGTTCTTTGTACTCTGCTTGCTAGTGTTTGCTATCTTTCAACCCTGATAATACAGAAGTAAAATATTAATGCACCCACTTAACACTAATGTCCATAACGATAATGTACGCTGTTGTAACCAATTTAAGGCCTGCAAAACCAAACGTTATAAACATAATTTCTTGGTTTTGTTTTATGATAATTGGTAGTAGTTAGCATTAAATTGTAATACCCAGCTTCAAGACAGCGTCGAAAAGCTTCAGCCCTCAACCAGAGTTCTCCTAAGGGGAAAAAAATACGCTGGAGTTATGTGATGAAAAACTCACTAAATAAGACAAATCGGCTTCTTTCACGTGTCTCCATGTACACACGCACACACAGTTCAGGAAACAGATAACTAAGCGTGTGAAGGAAATCAAAGACCATGGCTAACAATGACAAATCCCAGAGTCACCGTCTTCTGCATGGCTGGAAATCACAACGAATGGAGGGTAAACAGCGCCATCTCACAGACAGATGAAGTACGTATTCGAAGCAAACAGCTCAGAAAAAATAGAGAGGAGAAAGGGAAAAACTGGGAACAGTGGCAATCTTTATCTCCAGTGAGCAAAACGAGCTTCTTAAAGATGGCAGTCGGAAGGAAAAAAAAAAAAGAGCTTCTACCACCATCAACCGGAAAAGAGAAAACCCACAGCCTGTTTCAAGGCCACTGACTGCCAAGCCCCTGCAGAGTCTTGCTCAGCGCCCTCTAAAGGTCATAAGGGGTATTGGCGCTGGGTTGGGGCCTGAATTCTGAGCTTGTGTCCCTGGAAATGTCATAGACCAGCAGCCTGCAGCATCACCAGGGAACTTCTTTGAAACGCAGTTTCTCAGACTCCACCATGCTGCTACTGCTGCTGCTAAGTCGCTTCAGTCGTGTCCGACTCTGTGCGACCCCATAGACGGCAGCCCACCAGGCTTCCCCGTCCCTAGGACTCTCCAGGCAAGAACACTGGAGTGGGTTGCCATTTCCTTCTCCAATGCATGAAAGTGAAAAGTGAAAGTGAAGTCGTTCAGTCGTGTCCGACTTTCACGACCCCATGGACTGTAGCCTACCAGGCTCCTCCGTCCATGGGATTTCCCAGGCAAGAGTACTGGAGTGGGGTGCCATTGCCTTCTCCGCAGACTCCAACTGTGACTTACCAAATCAGAAACTCTAACCAACAATCTGTTTCCACAAGGCCTCCAACTGATTTTATCTACGAGGCTGAAAGGAGAGAACCATGGCTCTGAGTGTGCAATTTTGCTGTTGGGGAGACACGGCTTTGGGAAAGATCCCCAGTGTTTACCTAACTTTCTTCAAGTAATAAATCCTTCCTCCAATGAATCTTTGACTTGGATGTATCTTTCAGCTTGACACCCACCAAGAGGCAAATCCAGTTTTCGGGTAACAAAATTTACAGAGGTTCACTCTTTCATACTGAAAGGTCAGTGCAATCTTTGCCTGCATTTGATCATATTAAAGAAAAAAAAAAACTTGAAAGAAATTCAGCTGACTTAAGTTTAAATCTTCGCTTTGCTATTGATTAGTCATGTGACATAGGACACAGTTCTAAAACATTTCTACCCACAGTTTCCTCTTAGGTAAAGTGGGGACTAAACAGCTATTCCTCAGGTGAACATACAGAGGATTAAGCAAGATAATTTGGCCACTGATTTAGTGCTGTTACCTACACATAACTAACATTTACTGAGAGCTTATTATTAATGAAAAAAAATGCCTTTTAGAAGAAAATAATTTACCTAAAACCCAAGGTTCAGTTCAGTTCAGTTCAGTCACTCAGTCGTGTCCGACTCTTTGCGACCCCATGAATCGCAGCACGCCAGGCCTCCCTGTCCATCACCATCTCCCGGAGTTTACTCAGACTCTTACATGATTTCTTGTCTGAAAGTATATGGTCAGAACCACCCAAGATGCTATTCTCTTCCTCTCTGCTCATCCTCTACTCATCAGTCCCTGATTTATTTACACTCTACTCACATGATTGACCCTCCTCTTAATCATAAAGCCTAATCAATAAATGCCTACTTGCCCCAGCCCCAGCTAGGGATAGTTCTAATCTTTATAACAGAATGTCTCTTCAATGATAATTTATCAAAGGGGTAGCGAAGGGGGCATGTTTCACTGTTGGTTTCCCTGGTAACCAATGAGCCAACATGAAGTCAAATTTGCTCTGTAACTGGTAACCTGGTAACCTCTTTCCCTCTGACTCCACCATGCTGTCATGCCCAGCCCCTCATTGGCCACCCACTGTGGAGTATTGCTCCAGGACCTTTTTGCTTCATACATGCACGATCCCCTATCCAATAAACCACTGATGTCACGATCTCCAGGTTCTTGCTTTGTTCTTCAGGCTTGCAGGTTTGTGATGAGCAGCTCATCAGAAAGGCTGAGTGTCACAGGGTCACTGATTTCTCTACTTCCATCATCTCATTTCATTCCTGCTCCTCTCAATTGGCATCACTTCTATATTTCTTATTCCTGTTCTCTTCTTCCAATACTACTGTGTATTGATCTGCCAATTTCCCATATTTTGCCCTTTTTAATCTGTATAAGAAACATAACTAGTGATTTACTTCAATTTTGAATGAGGTATTTTAACCATAAGGAAAGCTGAACACTGAAGCATTGATGCTTTCAAATTGTAGTGCTGGAGAAGACTCATGAGAGTCGCTTGGACTGCAAGGAGTTCAAACCTGCTGCTGCTGCTGCAGTTGCTTCAGTTGTGTCTGACTCTGTGCAACCCCATAGACGGCAGCCCACCAGGCTCCTCTGTCCCTGGGATTCTCCAGGCAAGAACACTGGAGCGGGGAGTTCAAACCAGTCAATCTCAAAGGAAATCAACCCTGAATATTCATTGGGAGGACTGGTGCTGAAGCTCCAATACTTTGGCCACCTGCTGCAAAGAGCTGACTCATTGGAAAAGACCTTGATACTGGGAAAGACTGAAGCCAAAAGATGAGGGCGATAGAGGAGGAGATGGTTGGATGGCATCACCAACTCAGTGAACGTAAGTTTGAGCAAACTCTGGGAGACAGTGAAGGACTAGGGAGCCTGGCATGCTGTAGTCCATGGGGGTTGCAAAAGGTCAGATATAACTGAGAGACTGAACAACAGAAAAAATAGGCAACATTGTTACTCAACTGTGTAAGATTGATTTAGCTCTCATTACCAGTGAGAATGGAATAGCTAGTAGCACCATTGAAATAATTAAGATATCGTACTAGAAAAAAAACCTCAAGCTAAGAGTTAAGAGCCTGGCTCTTTCACTAACTGATTCTCTAACCGAACAATTTGTGTTACCTCTTTGGGCCTCAATCTCCCTACTTGTAAATCACACGGTGGAATTTTTCTTGAAAAAGAGCATTAAAATGTATGTATACATTCTTAATATCTTGCAATCAAGTTAAGATCTTGGAGAGCTAGTGGGTAGGAGGAAAAGGATAGGGAAAAAAGATGCGACTGTGAGCAATGAGGTGCTGGTCCTGATGACAGGACCAAGAAAAGAGTAGGTGATAAAAATCACTCAGGAGACACGGTGATGACTTTTAAAATGTTTATTTTTTTTCTTGCTTGCTTTCTTTCACTGTGCCAGGTCTTAGTTACGGCCCATGGGTTCTTTCATTCACTGCATGTGCGATCTCGTTCCCTAACCAAGGATTGAACACAGGCCCTCGCATTGAGAGTCTGGAGTCTTAGCCACTGGACCACCAGGGACGTCCCAACATGGTGTCACTCTGTAAGACTTTTAGAGTTACTATGTGACGCTCCATGATCTACTCATATATCCTAATCTATAGCTAGTGCACTAGGCTTCCCTGCTGGCTCGGTGGTAAAGAATCCACCCACCAGTGCAGCAGATTCAGGTTCGATCCCTGGGTGGGGAAGATCTCCTCATGAAGGAAATGACAACCCACTCCAGTATTCTTGCCTGGAGGATCCCCTGGACAGAGGAGCCTTGCAGGCTGCAGTCCATGGGGTCGCAAGAGTCGGACATGACTGAGCAACTAAAGAGTAGCAACAATAGCTAGTGCTCACCTATACAGGTTAAAATCACAGGACTGGGATATACATTCAAGGCGGGCAGTTCACTGCAATTTGGGTTTCCAGAAAAAAAAGAAAGATATTGGAAGGAAATTCAACTGAATTGAGATGTTCCATTTTCTCTACACTATCAGATGCATTTATTCTAAGAATATCTGTACAATCATCAACTTCCTATTTTTAGGCTTTTACAATCATTGGGTCTTATTCATAATGATTACCATCTTTGTACTTTCCTCTAGTAAGTGAAATTAGCATTCTCTCATGAACTGTAAATGCTAAATTACTAATAACCTCCCTGGGGTTTTCTTCACATGATGATGCCTTCAATGATTTCATCATAGTTTAGCATATTAACATATCACAATTTATATACTTAAGCATAATAAGTTCCCTAAGGCTTGATCTAAAAATGGTAGGTGTATTTTTAAATAACTCAGTAAAATCTTGGATAAACATTAACCAAGTGACCAATTCTAAAGAAACAGCTTCTTTTTTTTCCCCCCCAAGGAATTGTTACTAGGAACAGAAATTAATATTTCTTAGAGAACTCAAAATTTTGTAACAAAAAGCTGAATGTCTAAAATCTCAAAAAAAATGCAATTACAAAAGTCATTTTGAAAGAACTTGTATATGTTAATTACTACCAGCAAGGGCTATAAAACATGAATTTCACATTTTGATTAGTTCCAGGTAGAAGACACCATAGAATCTAATATTTATTCCATTGGAAAAGTAAGAAAACAACTTTCAGTAAACCAAAGAAGTACCTTCTCTTTTTCTCAACCATTTTATGGACTCTGGAGAACCAAGATACGCTGAAAGAAGTAGCAGTGAACAAAAAAACAAATTATATTACATGATCAGGGAACATAAGGACGCTTATTTGCCTACTGTTTCAAAACCACAACTCTGCTATATTTAAAATCTCTGTGAGACCAAACTTCTATATACATTCTAGTTTAGGGAGAAAAAAATTCTGAAAAATCAAAATAAAACACTGTCAAGAGACTTCATATAAAACTCAGATACCAAGAAAGCCCATTTAGAAAATTCTGTCTTTTCTGTATTTTCAGCTAAAGGGAGAAATGTAAATATCTTTTTAAAAGAAAAGAAGAAACAAGAGACTAGTGTAAGAATAAATTTAGCATTTCACTCACTCATTCATCCCTTCATTTACTCAGTATGAAGCGTGAGGCACGTAGGATCTTAGTTCCTCAACCAGGGATCCCATCCCCTCCACCTGCATTGGAAGCATGGAGTCTTAACCACTGGACCACCAGGGAAGTTCCTATTCAATATATTTTAATTTGCTGTTCTGTGCTAGGCACTGTGCTAGGTGTCAAAGATTCAGTGGTGGGCAAAATAGAAGCAAACTCTGCCCTGAGGACACCTAATGTCTAAATGCACAATTAAAGGGTTGTTATTTATTATACTTTCAAATAAGGAGATGCCGTGGGTGCTCTGAGAACATACAGGTAATGTGACCGCAAGGACAGGGACAGTGTTGCTAAGGAAAAAGCACAGAAGTTGCCATCTCAGAGGATGGAGATGAAGATGGAGTGAACCATTCTCTAAGGACCAATGCTCTCCATTACATGAGACCAGACAGTGACATTTAGGACCCAGCAAGTTCAATGGTTCACAGGTAAAGGTTATGTTTTTTCTTGCATTTGGTCTTCTCACTAACTACTAGAGAAGAGACAATCATAAGTTAAAGCATATTAATAATGAATATTGACCCATCAGTGACTCTGCAATATGTATGGACAAGAGGAGCCTGATGGTCTATGGTCCATGGATTCACAAAGAGTCAGACATGACTTTGCAGGCACCCACATGCACACAAAACACATATACAAAATGTGATTATAACTTTTTTTTTTTCAAGAAACATCTCAAAACATCAGCATCTGATGAGTATTTTTTGCTGTAAAGTGACGATTATGAGAGTACTTATTCTAGTAATGCTATCATTGCCCAAAACACTTTTGAAATCTTGCTTTAAATTTGGCTTTAGAGCATTAGACCCATTCTTTCAAAAATCTCCCATGGTTGAAAATGCCAGGCAGCAGTGATTGTTTTTTTGAAAGCAATCGTAAGGCTTGAAGATAAATAACTTTTACCTAAGAGGAATAATCAGAATCAAGGTGAAGCTATAATAGGAGAAGATCAATTTTTGGTCATTCATGATGTGATGAGAAGTGATAGGGGGAAAAGTAGCGACTAAATAAGCTGAGAAACATTAGACACAGAACTCTCCAGAAAGGAAAATAAGCCACTGTGGGCACTCCTAGATTTTAGCAGGATATTGAGTTTTCCAGAGAAGAAAGCAAAATCTTTCATTTTTGAACGCTTAGTGCCCAGTACCGAGAATAGCATATAGTAATTACCCAATAAATGTCTGAAGGATGAAACTGAAGCAAATTGCTTCCATTATCTTGCTGGAAGACAATAATCATGCCTCCCAGTATATGAGCCACAAAAAAAGAAGGAGTACAGCAGAGGCTGAGACAGTTGGATAACATCCCTGACTCAATGGACATGAATTTGAGCAAACTCTGGGAGATGGCGAATGGCAGAGAAGCCTGGCGTGCTACAGTCCACGGCATCACAAAGAGTCAGACACAACTTAGCAACTGAACAAAAACATACATACATACATATATATGTGGCAGATAGCATTTAGAATATTCCTACATGATGATGTCATTTATTTACCATTCCTGGAGTCTCTTTAATAAACTCAAATTCTCTAGTCCATCTTTTAATTCAGAAATTATCATAATTGGGGGAGGGGCGTCCCTGGTGGCTCAGTGGTAAAGAATCCACCTGCCAGTGCAGGAGATACAGGTTCGATCTTTGGTCCTGGAAGATCTCACATGCCGCAGAGCACCTAGGCCAGAGTGTCACAACTACTGAGCCTGTGCTCTAGAGCTGGGGAACCACCAACTACTGAGGTCTTGCACTGCAACTGCTGAAGCCCATATGCTTTACAGCCTGTGCTCTGCAACAAGAGAAGCCACTACAATGAGAAGCCCCCTCTCGCCACAACTAGAGGAAAGCCCTCACAGCAGCAAAGACCCAGCACAGCCAAAAAATAAACTAATAAATGAAATTATTATTTTTTAAAACAAAGTATCATCTTTTTTTTTCAAAAAAATACAAGGGATAATATAAAAATCACCAACTTTTTAAAAGACTTTCAAACACACCAAAAAAAGTATAGATAATATTCCTTAATGTAGTAGGCAGGACAAGAAAAAGTACCCAAAGTGTACTTGGAAAAATAGTGTCCTTTCCTATCTGGCTGCATATAACTTTCCTCTTTTTCTTTTACTTTCTATTTGTATATTTTCCTGACTCTTCAAATTACACCTTTAAAACTTTGCTTTTACTTTGTGCCTCTGTCTGGCTCTTGGAAAGACTTTTGTAATTTGGTGTTAATGGCGTATTTTGGACTGTAATCTCCATCTCACTTATTTGGAGTACATTTTTCTCCCAAATTTCTCTTCCTTTCCATTCGACCCAAGCTGCAAATAATAATGATTTCCTCCAAACTCCCACCTTGGTGGCTCTTTTATATGCTTCATCTTACTCCCAGTTCTGTCCTCCAAACAGAGCCTTTAGAATAAAAAAACAGCAAAAAAAAGCCTCTCATTTTAAGAGAGAATCAAGCCATTTGTGCTATGTTATTTTACTGTGTTTAGGTACTATGGTTATCATGTTCTAATGTTCTATGCTTCTTGGCATCAAAGAACATTGCTTTATTGTGACATTTTCAAATGAAAACTATATGACAGTAACAGTTTCCAAAGACCTCTCATTTACCTTGGCAACATTTACGAGTAGTGGGGGAAAAATACATAAAACTACCACTTTGAGCAAAACGCCACAATGATTATTTAGCAAACAAGCTCGCATATTAGAATGGCGGCGGGGAGATTGCTTCTACAGACTAAATTACACTTTACACACAGGCACTACTGAATGGCTTTCCGCAGAGGTTACATTTAAATTACAGCTCTTGCTAAGCAAACATCTCACGGTTTGTGTGTGAATTTGAATTATGCATCTATCAGGCAGCATGTTTATGGGAAAAAAAGTCAAGTCGATAGATTGCTAAATTGCTGCAATATTTGTAAGGGACAAAAATAGCTGGAATGTTGGACAACGAAGATGGTTTGAGAGCAGTCCCACTTACTGTCCAGTAAGAAAATGCTTTGGCAATTCTGGACCACAGTGGATGATTGACCTTTGGCTTCATTCAGAAGCATCCAAAACTTGCTTTCATGCTTTCTCTTTAGAAATATAATTTGATACCTTATGCTTGGAGATTCTGAAAGTGGAAAAGCACGTTGTATAACTTCTAATTTTATTCTAATTCCCAGAAATAAGGCAAATGGACATGAGCTAATTCGGGGAAATAGACTATTAGACAGTAAAAATAGATAGATCAGATAAGAAGAGTGTAAAATGACCCAGCAAAAGGGCATTCAACCTCTTCAGAAGCTACCAAGATCCCAAAATCATCCTAAAGAACAATCACGTATCTGCAGCAGAATGTGTCTTTTCTGTATTAGTGTGAATACATCCTTGATAAGAGCTTCCCAGGTGGCTCAGGGGGCAAAGAATCCTCCTGCCAGTGCAGGAGATGCAAGAAACATGAGTTCATTCCCTGGGTTGGGAAGATCCCCTGGAGAAGGAAATGGCAACCCGCTCCAGTATTCTTGCCTGGGAAATCCCATGGACAGAGGAGCCTGGTGGGCTACAGTCCATGGGGTTGCAAAGATTTGGGTGCAACTGAGTGACTAACAACAGCTGCGATTCTTTATAAAGGCGAGAGAAGGAACAAATGGCTTCACAGTTCCACGTAACTCTAAGACTGTGTGATTCTATTGCTGATATGTTAATGTGTTTTGCCATCAATAGCCCTTGGGAGGGTTACGATCTTTCATTTCTTAAGACTGACAACTCTTCTGCATGTTGGAAATCCAAGCCAGGTGTCTGCTGCAGTAAGAACAGGTTTACCATGGAGGAGTACAATGGTGAAATGTTTCAATCTGTTCATCAGATAGCAAACATGTCTCATGGTTCCCAGTCCTCCCTGGGCAAAGAAGATGGGGAAGAAGGAACTGGTGACTAACACTCTGTACTGGCCAGCAAAGAGCCCAGAAGAAAAGAACTGGGGAAAACCAAGCGATGAAATTCTTGCCATTTGATGGTCTAGAAAATTCATAGGTGCATTCAAGTCCCCTTTAATACCTTTGTGTGTGAGTTTTAGATTTTAAAAGTGCTCTGTATAATTGAAATTTCTGTAACATTCTTCAAATGACAAAATTGCAGAGATGGAGAAGAGATGAGAGATACTCCAAGGGCATGTAAGGGGAGAAGAAAGGAGAAGGAAGAAGGGGTCTATGGCTATAAAGAAAATCCTTGTGGTGATGAAACTTTTTATCTTGAGTGCAGTGCTGGTCACACAAATTTACACATGTTTATAACATTTCACAGAACTCCTTATGGGTTGTGTCTCCCCTCACCCTGCAAAAAGATATCCTAATATCTTAATCCTAGATATCCTAATCCCCAATACCTCAGACTATGAGGTTATTTGAAACAGTCACTACAGATGTATTGAGTTAAGAAGCAGTCATACCTGGGACTTTCCTGGCGGTACATGGTTAACATTTCATCTTCCAATTGGTGTGGTTGATCACTTGTCTGGGAAATAAGATTCCACGTGACTCTCTGCCAAAACACCAAAACATAAAACAAAAGCAATATTGTAACAAATTCAATAAAAACTTTAAAAATGGCCCACATCAAAAAAAATGGTTTTTTAATTTTTAAAATAAATAAGTAAAACAGGGAAATCAGATAAGGTCAGTGCATTGCGTCAATGCCAGTTTTCTGGTTGTGCTATTGTACTATAGTTGTGCAAGAGTTACTGTAGGGGGAAATGAAGATTTTCAGGCTTTCTTTATGTTATTTCTTATAACTGCTTATGAATCTACAATTGTCTCAAAACAAAAGCATAAAAATGTGCTCTGAGTTCAAGTACATAGGTTCCTCAATATATCCTCAAGAAATATTTAGGTCAGGGAGCTAAATTACTCCCAGTTTTAAAAAAATGAAAACATTAAAAACAACACATTAAAAAGATCATACACCATGACCAAGTGGGCTTTATCCCAGGGATGCAAGGATTCTTCAATATCCACAAATCAATCAATGTAATTCACCACATTAACAAATTGAAAAATAAAAGCCATATGATTATCTCAGTAGATGCAGAGAAGGCCTTTGACAAAATTCAACATCCATTTATGATAAAAACTCTCCAGAAAGCAGGAATAGAAGGAACATAGCTCAACATAATAAAAGCTATATATGACAAACCCACAGCAAACATTATCCTCAATGGTGAAAAATTGAAAGCATTTCCCCTAAAGTCAGGAACAAGACAAGGGTGCCCACTCTCACCGCTACTATTCAACATAGTTCTGGAAGTTTTGGCCACAGCAATCAGAGCAGAAAAAGAAATAAAAGGAATCCAAATTGGAAAAGAAGAAGTAAAACTCTCATTGTTTGCAGATGACATGATGCTCTACATAGAAAACCCTAAAGACTCCACCAGAAAATTACTAGAACTAATCAATGAATACAGTAAAGCTGCGGGATATAAAATCAACACACAGAAATCCCTTGCATTCCTATATACTAATAATGAGAAAGCAGAAAAAGAAATTAAGGAAACAATTCCATTCACCATTGCAACGAAAAGAATAAAATACTTGGGACTATATTTACCTAAAGAAATTAAAGACCTATATATATAAAACTATAAAACTCTGGTGAAAGAAATCAAAGAGGACACTAATAGATGGAGAAATATACCATGTTCATGGATTGGAAGAATCAATATAGTGAAACTGAGTATACTACTAAAGCAATCTACAGATTCAATGCAATCCCTATCAAGCTACCAGCAGTATTTTTCACAGAGCTAGAACAAATAATTTCACAATTTGTATGGAAATACAAAAAAAAACTTGAATAGCCAAAGAAATCTTGAGAAAGAAGAATGGAACTGGAGGAATCAAGCTGCCTGACTTCAGGCTCTACTACAAAGCCACAGTCATCAAGACAGTATGGTACTGGCACAAAGACAGAAATATAGATCAATGGAACAAAATAGAAAGCCCAGAGATAAATAAGGTAAGGAGCAGTGGCTGTGCTTTGCTGGAGCAGCCATGAAGAGATACCCCACGCCCAAGATAAGAGAAACCCAAGTAAGATGGTAGGTGTTGCAAGAGGGCATCAGAGGGCAGACACACTGAAATCATACTAACAGAAAACTAGTCAATCTAATCACACTAGGACCACAGCCTTGTCTAACTCAATGAAACCAAGCCATGCCTGCAGGGCAACCCAAGACAGGCGGGTCATGGTGGAGAGGTCTGACAGAACGTGGTCCACTGGAGTGGGAATGGCAAGCCACTTCAGTATTCTTGCCTTGAGAACCCCATGAACAGTATGAAAAGGCAAAATGATAGGATACCAAAAGAGGAACTCCCCAGGTCATTAGGTGCCCAATATGCTACTGGAGATCAGTGGAGAAGTAACTCCAAAAAGAATGAAGCAATGAAGAAAAAAAAAACAATACCCAGTTGTGGATGTGACTGGTGATAGAAGTAAGATCCGATGCTGTAAAGAGCAATATTGCATAGGAACCTAGAATGTCAGGTCCATGAATCAAGGCAAATTGGAAGTGGTCAAACAAGAGATGGCAAGGGTGAACGTCGACATTCTAGGAATCAGCAAACTAAAATGGACTGGAATGGGTGAATTTAACTCAGATGACCATTATATCTACTACTGTGGGCAGGAATCCCTCAGAAGAAACGGAGTAGCCATCATGGTCAACAAAAGAGTCCGAAATGCAGTACTTGGATGCAATCTAAAAAACGACAGAATGATCTTTGTTCGTCTCCAAGGCAAACCATTCAATATCACAGTTATCCAAGTCTATGCCCCAACCAGTAATGCTGAAGAAGCTGAAGCTGAACAGTTTTATGAAGACCTACAAGACCTTTTAGAACTAACACTCAAAAAAGATGTCCTTTTCATTATAGGGGACTGGAATGCAAAAGTAGGAAGTCAAGAAACACCTGCAGTAACAGGCAAATTTGGCCTTGGAATGTGGAATGAAGCAGGGCAAAGACTAATAGAGTTTTGCCAAGAAAATGCACTGGTCATAGCAAACACCCTCTTTCAACAACAGAAGAGAAGACTCTACACATGGACATCAACAGATGGTCAACACCGAAATCAGATTGATTCTATTCTTTGCAGCCAAAGATGGAGAAGCTCTATACAGACAACAAAAACAAGACCAGGAGCTGACTGTGGCTCAGATCATGAACTCCTTATTACCAAATTCAGACTCAAATTGAAGAAAGTAATGAAAACCACTACACCATTCAGGTATGACCTAAATCAAATCCCTTATGATTATACAGTGGAAGTGAAAAATAGATTTAAGGGCCTAGATCTCATAGACAGAGTACCCGATGAACTATGGAATGAGGTTTGTGACACTGTACAAGAGACAAGGATCAAGACCATCCCCATGGAAAAGAAATGCAAAAAAGCAAAATGGCTGTCTGGGGAGGCCTTACAAATAGCTGTGAAAAGGAGAGAGGCAAAAAGCAAAGGAGAAAAGGAAAGATATAAGCATCTGAATGCAGAGCTCCAAAGAATAACAAGAAGAGATAAGAAAGCCTTCTTCAGTGATCAATGCAAAGAAATAGAGGAAAACAACAGAATGGGAAAGACTAGAGATCTCTTCAAGAAAATTAGAGATACCAAGGGAACATTTCATGCAAATATGGGCTCAATCAAGGACAGAAATGGTATGGACCTAACAGAAGCAGAAGATATTAAGAAGAGGTGGCAAGAATACATGGAAGAACTATACAAAAAAGATCTTCATGACCCAGATAATCATGATGATGTGATCACTAATCTAGAGCCAGACATCTTGGAATATGAAGTCAAGTGGGCCTTAGAAAGCATCACTAGGAACAAAGCTAGTGGAGGTGATGGCATTCCAGTTGAGCTGTTTCAAATCCTGAAAGATGATGCTGTGAAAGTGCTGCACGCAATATGCCAGCAAATTTGGAAGACTCAGCAGTGGCCACAGGACTGGAAAAGGTCAGTTTTCATTCCAATCCCAAAGAAAGGCAATGCCAAAGGATGCTTAAACTACCACACAATTGCACTCATCTCACATGCTAGTAAAGTAATGCTCAAAATTCTCCAAGCCAGGCTTCAGCAATATGTGAACCGTGAACTCCCTGATGTTCAAGCTGGTTTTAGAAAAGGCAGAGGAACCAGAGATCAAGTTGCCAACATCTGCTGGATCATGGAAAAAGCAAGAGAGTTCCAGAAAAACATCTATTTCTGCTTTCTTGACTATGCCAAAGCCTTTGACTATGTGGATCACAATAAACTGTGGGGAATTCTGAAAGAGATGGGAATACCAGACCACCTGACCTGCCTCTTGAGAAATCTGTATGCAGGTCAGGAAGCAACAGTTAGAACTGGACATGGAACAACAGACTGGTTCCAAATAGGAAAAGGAGTACATCAAGGCTCTATATTGTCATCCTGCTTATTTAACTTCTATGCAGAGTACATCATGAGAAATGCTGGACTGGAAGTAACCTAAGCTGGAATCAAGATTGCCAGGAGAAATATCAATAAGCTCAGATATGCAGATGACACCACCCTTATGGCAGAAAGTGAAGAGGACCTAAAAAGCCTCTTGATGAAAGTGAAAGAGGAGAGTGAAAAAGTTGGCTTAAAGCTCAACATTCAGAAAACGAAGATCATGGCATCTGGTCGCATCACTTCATGGGAAATAGACGGGGAAACAGTGGAAACGGTGTCAGACTTTATTTTTGGGGGTTCCAAAATCACTGCAGATGGTGACTGCAGCCATGAAATTAAAAGACGCTTACTCCTTGGAAGAAAAATTATGACCAATCTAGATAGCATATTCAAAAGAAGAGACATTACTTTGCCGACTAAGGTCCATCTAGTCAAGGCTATGGTTTTTCCTGTGGTCATGTATGGAGGTGAGAGTTGGACTGTGAAGAAGGTTGAGTGCCGAAGAAATGATGCTTTTGAACTGTGGTGTTGGAGAAGGCTCTTGAGAGTCCCTTGGACTGCAAGGAGATCCAACCAGTCCATTCTGAAGGAGATCAGCCCTGGGATTTCTTTGGAAGGAATGATGCTGAAGCTGAAACTCCAGTATTTTGGCCACCTCATGTGAAGAGTTGACTCATTGGAAAAGACTCTGATGCTGGGAGGGATTGAGGGCAGTAGGAGAAAGGGACGACCGAGGATGAGATGGCTGGATGGCATCACAGACTCGATGGACATGAGTCTGAGTGAACTCCGGGAGATGGTGATGAACAGGGAGGCCTGGTGTGCTGCGATTCATGGGGTCGCAAAGAGTCGGACACGACTGAGTGACTGAAGTGAACTGAACTGATGGACACCTTATCTTCAACAAAGGAGGCAAGAATATACAATGGATTAAAGACAATCTCTTATGGCATTGAAACATGTATAATAACATGTAAGAATCGAAATGCCAGTCTATGTCTGATGCAGGATATGACACGCTTGGGGCTGACGCGCGGGGATGACCCAGAGAGATGTTGTGGGGAGGAGGGTGGGAGGGGGGTTCATGTTTGGGAACGCATGTACACCTGTGGTGGATTCATGTCAATCAATGCCAAAACCAATACAGAATTGTAAAGTAAAAATTAAAAATAAATAAATAAATTAAAAAAAAATAATTAAAAAAAAAATTAAAAAATAAAGACAATCTCTTTAACAAGTGGTGCTAGGAAAACTGGTCAACCACATGTAAAAGAATGAAACTAGAACAGTTTCTAACACCATACACAAAAATAAACTCAAAATGAATTAAAGATCTAAATGTAAGACCAGAAACTATAAAACTCCTAGAGGAGAACATAGGTAAAACACTCTCCGACATAAATCACAGCAGGATCCTCTATGATCCACCTCCCACAATACTGGAAATAAAAGCAAAAATAAACAAATGGGATCTAATTAAACTTAAAAGCTTCTGCACAACAAAGGAAACTACAAGCAAGGTGAAAAGACAGCCTTCTGAATGGGAGAAAATAATAGCAAATGAAGCAACTGACAAACAACTAATCTCAAAAATATACAAGCAACTTATGCAGCTCAATTCCATAAAAATAAATGACCCAATCAAAAAATGGGCCAAAGAACTAAATAGACATTTCTCCAAAGAAGACATACGGATGGCTAACAAACACATGAAAAGATGCTCAACATCACTTATTATCAGAGAAATGCAAATCAAAACCACAATGAGGTACCATTTCACACCAGTCAGAATGGCAACGATCCAAAAGTCTACAAGCAATAAATGTTGGAGAGGGTGTGGAGAAAAGAGAACCCTCTTACACTGTTGGTGGGAATGCAAACTAGTACAGCCACTATGGAGAACAGTGGAGATTCCTTTAAAAACTGGGAATAGAACTGCCTTATGGCCCAGCAATTCCACTGCTGGGCATACACACTGAGGAAACCAGAATTGAAAGAGACATGTGTACCCCAATGTTCATCGCAGCACTGTTTATAATAGCCAGGACATGGAAGAAACCTAGATGTCCATCGGCACACGAATGGATAAGAAAGCTGTGGTACATATACACAATGGAGTATTACTCAGCCATTAAAAAGAATACATTTGAATCAGTTCTAATGAGGTGGATGAAACTGGAGCCGATCATACAGAGTGAAGTAAGCCAGAAAGAAAAACACCAATACAGTATACTAACACATATATATATGGAATTTAGAAAGATGGTAATGATAGCCTTCTATGCAAGACAGCAAAAGAGACACAGATGTAAAGAACAGACTTCTGGATTCTGTGGGAGAGGGAGAGGGTGGGATGATTTGGGAGAATGATATTGAAACATGTATACTATCATGTAAAAAACGAATCGCTAGTCTAGGTTCGATACAGGATACAGGAGGCTTGGGGCTGGTGCACTGGGATGACCCAGAGAGATGATATGGGGAAGGTGATGGGAGCGGGGTTCAGGGTTGGGAACTCATGTACACCTGTGGTGGATTCATGTCAATGTATGGCAAAACCAATACAGTATTGTAAAGTAAAAAAATAAAATTTAAAAAAATAAATTATAAAATAAAATAAAATATTCTCAAATTGAGATCAAAAAAATGAAAAAATGTGGGCTCAAAGAAATTAAAATTTCCAAAATTCATAAGGATCCTGAGAAACTCAGTATTTACATCATTAGCAGTCCATCTTGTTTTGCTATGCTATGATTTTCATGTGCATAATTCAATTGTTTAAATTGATTCAGGCTGACAAAGATTTCAAATAAAGAGGGGGAACGATTACCAGGTTGCAGAACCAATAGTGACTGTAGAGAAAAGCAGGAGATAAAACCTGAAAGAAGAGATATGGTGCACCTTGCCTTTTTTCCCCCACAAGGAGAGAAGACCCAACACTCTCTATGTATTATAAAGTGGAAACGCAGAGGCAAAAGCTGGCTCAGAGGCTGGTCATTGTGAAAAGGCAAAGGAAAGGAAAAAAATGTCCTGCCATTTAGGTCACATGGAGATCCCTCAGAAAACCCCAGCCAGATTAAGACAGGACACTGTTAGAGAGAGAGAGAGAGATGAATCAAGCATCTAGAGTTTATTCACCCCCAAAACCCACAACACTAGCAGTGACCAGACAGTTGTCACTTCTTAATTGCATACAAAAGTGTCAGAAATGGGGAGCGATTTGCCAGCCTTATTACCTGTGCCAGGCAGCTGTCCTGCAAGACTCTCAGGACAGAAGACATGGAAAACACCAGCAGCTGGACGGCAATTCTGGAAATAAATGCCTCGAGGGATGAAAATTCTCCTACTTCTTGCCCAGGCTTAACAGGAAAATGGGGAGAAAGGTACCAAATGATATCTAGAATCATGTATAGATCAGAAGGAGTAGGAAAAAAAGACTACAGCAGTGCTGGTTGCCTTGAATGATCACAGATCTTCTTATTCCTGAAAAGTTTGATGGAGATGGAAAGCCCAGATTAAATGTTTTAAAGCAAATAGATCAAGAAGAAGAAAATGGTAAAACATTTGTCCTAAGGTGGAAAGGATTACAAGTCTTTATAAACTCGGTTTTGAGAAAATCTTTTTGCTCCTTTGGCTTTCTGGAGCCATCATCCAGCTACTCTTTCTTTTAAAAAATTTTATTTATTTGGTTGCATCTGGTATTAGTTGAGGCACACAGGATCTTCATCACATCATGTGGGATCTTTTGTTTTGACCCAAGGACTCTCTAGTTGTGGTGCATAGGTTCAGTAGCCCCATGGCATGTAGGATCTTAGTTCCCTGACAAGGAATCAAACCTTGCATTGCAAGGTGGGTTTTTTAACCCCTAGACCACCAGGGAAGTCCTCATCCAACTACTTTTTTGAAGTAGGGGTTTCATGGGATGACCATTCAGTTCTGCTGATCAGCTCTCCTTCGGGCAGAGCAGAGAAACTGTTCAAATGCAATCTGCAAACACTTGGCACAGGAAATCCCGAGCAGATTCCTGTGAATGTTTGCTTTCTCCCTTTGAGGAAGCCCATATATTTTCTTGCAGTTGTATCTGATGAGAGGAAATGCAGAGGTAAATGGAGCAGAAGCCAATCAGAATCTTCGCTTGTGGGCTTATTCTTTATTGACTCATAGGCTACCTGCCCTGAGACAAATATAATTATGAGGAAATTATCCTCTGTCCTTCAGGGGGGAAAAGATCCAGGGACATATGATGTCCTGCTGTTCAAGTTTACAAAGACTGTGTAAATTCAGACAGTTACAGTTACAGCATTAAGAAAGGAGTTGGACATTATAGTCATTTTGTTTTAGACACAAGTATTTCTCAAAATTTAATGAGCAAGTGAATCACCTGGAGATTCTGATTCAGAAGGTATGGGGTAGGGCTGAAAATTCTGTGTTGCTTCTTTTTTATCTTTTAAGGTTTTTTTTTTAATAATTTTAATAGCTTGATGAGATTTAAGAATTTTCCACAGTTCGTTACATAGTCAAAGGCTTTGGTATAGTCAATGAAGCAGAAGAAGATGTTTTTCTGGAATTCTCTTACTTTTTCTATGATCTAGTGGATGTTGCCAATTTGATCTCTGATGCTGCTGCCTTTTCTAACTCAGCTTGAACATCTGGAAGTTCTCAGTTCCACATACTACTGAAGCCTAGCTTCGAGAATTTTGAGCATTACTTTGCTAGCATGTGAGATGAGTGTAATTGTGCAGTAGTTTGAGCATTCTTTGGCATTGCCCTTCCTTTGGATTGGAATGAAAACTGATCTTCCAGTCCTATGGCCACTGCTGAGTTTTTCAAATTTGCTGGCATATTGAGTGAAGCACTTTTACAGCATCATCTTTTAGGATTTCCAATAGCTCAACTGGAATTCCATCACCTCCACTAGCTTTGTTCATAGTGATGCTTCCTAAGGCCCAGTTGACTTCACATTCCAAGATATCTGGTTCTAGGTGAGTGATCACATCATCATGGTTATCTGGGTCATGAAGATCTTTTTTGTATAGTTCTTCTGTGTATTCTTGCCACCTCTTCTTAATATCTTCGTCTTCTGTTAGGTCCATACAGTTTCTGTCCTTTATTGTGCCCATCCTTGTATGAAATATTCCTTTTCTAATTTTCTTGAAGAGATCTCTTTCCCATTCTATTGTTTTTCTCTATTTCTTTGCATTGTTTACTTAGGAAGCCTTTCTTATCTCTTCTTACTATTCTTTAGAATTCTGCATCCAGATGCGTATATCTTTCCTTTTCTCCTTTGCCTTTGGCTTCTCTTCTTTTCTCAGTTATTTGTAAGGCCTCCCCAGACAACCATTTTGCCTTTCTTTTTCTTGGGGATGGTTTTGATCACCACCTCCTGCAGAATGTTACAAACCTCTGTCCATAGTTCTTCAGGCACTCTATCAGATCTAATCCCTTGAATCTATTTGTCACTTCCACTGTATAATTGTAAGGGATGTGATTTAAGTCATACCTGAATGGCCTTGTGGTTTTCTCTACTTTCTTCAAATATGTTAAATGGGAGGAAAGTTCCAAATAATTATATACATGATTCTCTTCTCATAAGGCATAAAACAACTAAAATAAAGATATATAATTTTAGTTATAGGTGGCGCTAGTGGTAAAGAACCTACCTGCCGATGTGGGAGACGTAAGAGATGTAGGTTTGATCCCTGGGTTGGGAAGATCCCCTGGAAGAGGGCATAGCAACCCACTCCAGTATTCTTTGGAGAAAGAAATGGCAACCCACTCCAGTATTCTTGCTGGGAGAACCCCATGGACAGAGGAGCCTGGTAGTCTGCAGTCCATGGGGTCACAAAGAGTCAGACATGACCTAGCAACTCAACAACAATACAAAATAAAAAGCCTAAACAAAAAATGAAGATGGTGACCCCAAGTACAGGGAGGAAAGGAGAGAGGATAGAAGTCATGTGGTTAGATGAAGACTGGCAAGGTCCCAGCTTTCATGTAGGATAGTACTTTTACAAGAGCTTTTTATGTTAAATAAGTAATCTAACACAGAATGTGAGTGGATGGTATGTCATGAGCCAAAGACTATGATTAATCTACTTTTATGCATTTGAGATCTAAGGTAAATGAACAGAAAATAAATAGAGAAACTTCCAACCCATGAAAACTAAAAAGAAAAATAACCAAATAAAGGAGAAGAAGAGAGATAAATAAAGATAAAAATAGACATTAATGAAATAAAATAATAACACAATGAAAACATTAGAATTGATCAACAGGGAAGAAAAGCTTGTTCTTTGAAAAGATCAATAACAGCGACAATCCTTCAGAGAATATGATCAAGAAAACAAGAAAGACCAGAAGTGTGCCAGGAGCTGTACTAAATATGCAATCAATCAGAATTTGTCTTACAAAAATGTTATTCAAATTTTCTGGTCTACAGAGCACTAGGGTAGAGAAAGGGAAAGAATAAAAGTGGATTTTTTTCTGGAGTCAATAACCATAATTCTGGCTCCATTGTTTGACAGTTATTTTTCAAGTGATTTCCAAGCACTTTGCATATCTTTATATGCATATCATTCCTACACCTTGGACTTTAAATCAGCCTTTATAGCATCATGATCATCTGAGAGACCACATGTGCCAACTCTGTGTCCCCAAGCATCTGGATTACATCCAGCAGGAGCAAGAGAAAGAAGTTTGGGGATTTATTGGAGGAGTTCCAAGTGCTCCTTGTTATTACATTTCCTTTTTCCTGTTTGTAATGCAAACAGGAAGTTCAGATCATAATTGTTTTACCTCTGCCGATTTAAATGTGCTATTAAAAATCATCTTAATGAATAGATATTACTCTCTGGTGATGACTGCTCTGACCCTCCTGTCTAACAGCTCCGTTTATGTCTTGTTTGATGAAAGTTCTCTGCATCCACAAAGCAAAAGGGCAAACTGATTTATGAACAAGACTTATTGTCACAGCAGCAGATTTGTATAATGAGAAATATATTAAATCTAATGAAGGGAGAACGTGCCTACCAAGGCAGCAATGCGTTGTGATTAAGTGATTCAATATCCCTCAATGGATTAATTTAGACAATGCACTGGGGTACGTAGCCACTGCCAGACCCCTTTGCTCTAATGACAAATGCTAAGCAAGGCTGCATAGTTGTGCATATGTATTGGGTTTTTAAGGTGTGATGATAAAGTAAGGTGTCACCCTCAGGCCTCTACATTAACATGATGAACCCCAAAGATGCAAATGTCTTACCGACAGAGAACCAGGAAGATCTATCAACAGTGTCATCTTTTAATATCTGCTTACAGTAAAGCATTTACTATAAAAGAGACACTTCCTTTTACTTTTTCAACTAAGACCAGATTCCAACATCTGACAAACACTAGATGCAGCCCACGTTAATTCCCTTTCTGGTCCTCAGCAAAGCTCAGACACAGGACGATCCATCATAGGCTCTGGTTTTCAAACAGAAGAATGCTAGCTATTATTTCACTGTCTACATTTACACACCCAATACAGTAAGCGATGTCACTGATGAGATTCGGAAGCCACAGTGATCCTGCCAGGGCTCAGCAGTCACTTCTATGGGCTGGAACAAGTCCGCTTTCCAGTTGTTTCTCAGCAGTGTGACTGCATAAAGCAAAACCCTGTAACCTTCAGTTAGAGAGAGTTGAATTCCGCATTAAAAATAGCATGCTTGCAACACAACACTCTTGGGGTACACAACTGCATCACACACCGTAGAGCAACATAAGCTGTCCTAGCCTGTCAGCGCCACGTGGAAAAAAAATGTTCATCAGTCTGAGAGTTTGCAAGTAATGGGTTCAGAAATTCTAATATTTTTTCCCATCCCTTTATTTTCCTCGAGGAGAAAAAATATCTCAGGAGTACCAGCACCAGAATTAAGAAACTAGAAGAAAACAACCACTTACTTGATGTCCAGCAGGCTTAATAGGAAGAGTGAAATTTCTATTACCTTGGGTATCCATTCTGATGACTCAAGAACAGAGAGACATATAACATAATCTTATATGTATTTACCAAAACTGGAAGAAAGAGAGGAAGTGTGACTTGTACATGAAGCAGGGGATTTAAAAAAAAAAAAAAAGCTCTCATACACACCAAAAAAAGACTAAATGTAGGTTTCAGCTTCCATTTTTTGTGTCCCCTAGACTGTTGGGTTCCCCTAGGCTTAATGAAACCATCTGAGCTGTTTGATGTGAGGAATACAAACCCCTTAGATCTGGGGACAGGCAAGCTGAAATTGGGGTCATACTCTGTAACATACTATGTGTTCCTGAGTGTGTTCTCTACTCCTTAAAGCATTATTATCCCTAATAATTTCATCATTTCTGAGATACTTCTGCTAATACCATCAACCAAAAGGACATATTTGTTTATCAAAAGTTCCTCACTGAGCTCTAAGGAAGGTGGGCCCCGCTAATAAAGAAGCCTTTTTGGAAGAAGAATGTGCTAGGTAGGGGAGGACATGCAAAGGAGGAAATAGAAGCAGGAAAAGAGATCAATCGCTCCATGCAAGCCAGTTGCAACAGATTGCGAGGCCTTGGGCAAGGTCGTGTAAGGCACACACAGAAGCTGCAGTGGCTGAGTGTTAAGTCTGATGTGGAAAGAGGAAGAGGCTTTTCGAAGAGGCAACCGGGGGCTCCTCTGGGGGCTCAATGGTGAAGAATCTGCCTGCCAAGGTAGGAGACGTGAGTTCGATCCCTGATCTAGGAAGAGCCCACATGCCTGGCAGCAACTAAGCCCGTGTACCAAAACTGTTGAGCCGGTGCTCTAGAGACCAGGAGTTTCAACTACGTGCACTAGAGCCCACAAGAGGAGAAGCCACCGCAAGGAGAAGCCTGTGCACCACGGCTAGAGAGCAAAGCTAGAGAAGAGCCCACGCAGCAGTGAAGACCCAGCACAGCCACTAAATAAATAGCTACAATTAGAAAAAAAGAGGCAACTGATAGCTGGGTTACACCGTGAGTACCACCATGTAGGGTTATAAGTAAAAGGGCTTGAGAAACATAATGTTCAACAGAATCACTGCCAGGCGTTAGGTAACCCCCGCTGGCATGAGTCTTCATTGAGACCAGACTGCTTCCCTAGAACGTCTACTGCTCCTGAGAAGATACAACCTAACGCGAATAGACCTTTCTTTTTTTCAAAATCACGTCATTTCCATCCACCCAGGAAATAGCAAATTCACTTCTAAATGTTTCAGAAAGCAAATCAAGGAGCTGGAGGCCCAAGCACAGCAATGCAAGTAATTTAGTCCCAGGAGTCAGTAAGAACTGCCCTCAGTACTCAAATATAACTATGAACTCTCACAAGTTAAAGTCAGTCAGTCAGTTCAGTCACTCAGTCGTGTCAGACTCTTTGCGACCGCATGAATCGCAGCACACCAGGCCTCCCTGTCCATCACCAACTCCCGGAGTTCACTCAGACTCGCGTCCATCGAGTCAGTGATGCCATCCAGCCATCTCATCCTCTGTCGTCCCCTTCTTCTCCTGCCCCCAATCCCTCCCAGCATCAAAGTCTTTTCCAATGAGTCAACGCACCAAACACTCCTCTAAGTACTTTACGTATACTAACTCATTTCTTCTTCACTACAAACTCATGAAATAGACATTTCTAAATGGGATAAGTTGTTATCCCATTTAATAGGTGAAGAAAGTCAGGTATGTAAAGATCAGATAACATTCCCAAAGATGCATAATAATTGGTGGAATGGAATTCAAACCCCAAGAGCCTGACCCTCAAATCCTAGACTATACTGCCTTTCTTTATCTGTATTAAATAGATAGAAACAGAGATAGGTACAAAATGCAGGTTCAAACAAACATATACAAACATAAAATTAAAATTTATATATAGAAATACAAAAACAGAAACAAATATAGATACAAATGTAGATATGGGTGCCAGAAATATGGACATAGATCTGAAAGAGGAAAAATATATACTAGTTTGTAAATAGAAAGAACTAGGGGGAAAAGGAGCTGAGAAAGGATTTGAGTGGTGGTTATGTTCAGTTCAGTTCAGTTCAGTTGCTCAGTCGTATCCGACTCTTTTCGACCCCATGAACCGCAGCACGCCAGGCCTCCCTATCCATCACCAACTCCCAGAGTCCACCCAAACCCATGTCCATTGAGTTGGTGATGCCATCCAACCATCTCATCCTCTGTCGTCCCCCTCTCCTGCCCTCAATCGTTCCCAGCATTGGGGTCTTTTCAAATGAGCCAGCTCTTCGCATCAGGTGGCCAAAGTATTGGAGTTTCAGTTTCAACATCAGTCCTTCCAATGAACACCCAGGACTGATCTCCTTTAGGATGGACTGGTTAGATCTCCTTGCAGCGCAAGGACTCTCAAGAGTCTTCTCCCACACCACAGTTCAAGAGCATCACTTCTTGATGCTTGCGTTTGTCGAAATTCATTGAACTGTATACTTAAAATGGGTTCATGTTGTTATATGTAAATAAGTCAGTAAATTTGACTGTTTTAAGTTCCTAGGAGATCTATTCCCCCTCCCACTCTTATTTTTCAACCGGAGAAACTGAAGACTAGAGAGATTAATGTCTTCACCAACGTCTCATTGCCCTGGCAAATGTCACTGAGATGGTCCCTAAAACCTTAATCTAGAGCACATTGCTTTTTTACAACCAGGCATGGAACAAGAGAAAAAGGATGAAATGGATCAGTTATTCTGTCAAATGAAACTTATTAACCAAAGAGGACAAAATGTTGAAAAAACTTTAGGTTCCATTTGCTGGGGCGGCAAGAAAGACCTTTTCCATTTTCTTTTTTTCTTGGTACAGAGATGGAGAGAATCGTGACACCCGTTTGGTACAAATTGTCTTCGACAATCAAATTCCCATGTTTCTTCTTCATCCCTGAGTACTCAAACGACCCCATTTAAGGCATTCTTCCAGTAGAGAGAAGATCCTTATACTTCACATTCAGAGTCATTCATTCTCTGTTTTAAAATTCCTTTCAAAACAAGCCTTCTTACATGCTGAGATATTGAAGTTTAGTATATTGATGTTTTTCACTTACTTTAAGTAATATAGGTATATATGTAGCCGATTCACTTTGTTGTACAGCAGAAACTAAAACAACTCCAACAAAAAAAGTTAAAAATAAATAAAGTCAACATAATTACCCATTTAGTATACACATAGCAGTCTCAATACCAAAAATAACAATACTACCACCAAGTATATGTTTATTGAAAATAGTTTTTATTTTTTTGGTTCTCTTTGTCCTTACAGTCCATTCACTAGTGATCTATAGCCAAATTAAGGTATTTTGGAGCCATTTGAAGTAATTTCTGTCTTATGTGGTTTGCCAACTTGAAATACTATTTTGTTCCTTTGTTTCATTTTGTTTTAATTTTGGTTTGTAGAGATGGCTTTTAAATTTTTTATTCTCATAATTATGTAACATATTTACATGTTTTCAAAGTTGAATATACAAAATGTGGTACACATAAAATTTTTCAATTTTTTAAAAATGATTCAGCTAAAACAAACAATGTGTGTATATTTACAAGCATATCTATACCCATGTGGAGAGAGGTGGGAGGATAAAAGTGGCAAGACAGTAAGTATCTATAGATTCAAAAACTGTGTTAAATAAAATGGTGGAAGTGGGCAGAAAGAGAAGCAGCAGCAGAAGGGAATTTATTCATTAGAGACACCAGCTCATTGCAAAAGGAAGAGGAGGAGGAGGAAGTGGAAAGTGTAAGAGGTGAAGGTCAGGGGAGAGGAAGTGAGGGGCGAGAGGTGGAGGAGAGGAAGAGGAAGGAACACAGAGAGGGAGCCAGGTCTCCTCCTCACAGAACTGAGAAGCTCTGAGCTCTTCTTGGAAGTGGCTAAAGAAACACTTCTGTGCTTCCCCAAATCGATTTAGAAAATGTTCAGTTCACTGACTTGGATAAGTTCATCCGTTTTATTTTATTTTAAGGAATGCAGTATTACTATTCCTTTGTTGCTCAGTCGGTAAAGAATCTGCCTGCAATGCAGGAGGCCCGAATTTGATTCCTGGGTCAGGAAGATCCCCTAGAGAATAAAATGGCAACCCACTCCAGTATTCTTGCCTGGAGAATCCCATGGACATAGGAGCCTAGTGGGCTACAGTTCATGGGGTCAGACATGATTTAGTGACTAAACCACCATATACAGTTAGATACAACTTATGACTAAACCAATATATAGTAATGTATATTTTTTCAGAAATATTCAGAATTAGGGAATGTGGTTCTAACTGAATTTTTTATGAAGAAAAAATTTATAAAGAATTCTTTTTTTTTTTTTTTTGCCTCACTGCATGGTATATGGGATGTGAGATCTTAGTTTCCTAACCAAGGATCGAACCTGGGTTCTCTGAAGTAGAAGGGAAGCTCGGAGTCTTAACCACTGGACCACCAGGGAAGTCCCTATTTTCTTTTGTTTAATTTGGTGGTGGTGGTGGTTTTTATTGATGTGCATTTGACTTACAACGCTGGGTTATGTGCATCCCTCTTAGATATGTCAGCTAGTCTTAGGAGTGGGAGAAGCTGGGCTCCAAGGGAAGGGGCAGTCTCCCAAACCTGTGTTGTTCCTGGGAAACAAAACAAAATGAAAGAAAACTCCTCTTAAACAATAGTGCTGTCCAGGGAGAGTCTGGAATATGAAGGCTGGAGAAGCCAAACATTGATAAACTTAATTAAATTTCTAATGAAAACAGAGGCAGCCTGTAGCAATTACTCTCTGTAACTGAGACTAATATTCCAATTAGGCTAATTCATCCCCTGATGCTCTAAACATAGTTATAGGTTTAATCCATATTTCTTCCCTCCTGTCAACAATGGATTTCCATCATTTTGGAAGCTCTGCTTTCAAGACGAAAGCGAGGGCTCTCGGCTCCCCTGAGCAGTGATTGCAGTCAGCCTTCTACTTTCAATACCACTCGGTTGGTTTTCTCTTCCCTCCCTTCTCTGAGACACCAGAATCTTCCTGCTCCTCTCAAAAGCCTCATTCAGATATCCTTAATCTTGTTTTTCTTCTCACTGCCGAGTTAGTCCTCCTCCAAATTTTAAAAATAAAATAAGTGCGACAGAGAAAAGATTTTGTTCTTTCTCTGCCCTGAAGAGAAGACGAACAAGCTGTCCACCACGGCTGATGATTAATGCAGTAGAGCACGTGTACTCAGCAGAACGCACCCGTGTCTTTGTGGGGTGTCTGAGGTGCAGGTTACTCTGCTGGCAGCCACTCAAACAGAACCCCATGGTGAGTCAAGGTGGGCAGGGTATTCGAGGAACCAGGCAATCTGAGTCTGTGTCTGTGCCGCTCCACTTTCTGAGCCTGTGTTTCCTCATATGTAAAATGAGAATAGTTAGAATTTTCTTAGGTTCTCAGATATGGGTGAAATGAGACAACATAGCTACTTTTTGTTGCTTTATCATTTTATGTCTAGAACAGTGAAAAGCACTTTACATATATTATTTCATTTACTCTTCTCAAGACTCCTTTGAGAAAAGGAAATCACAGCTTATAGAAAAGAAATACCGGACTTCCCAGGTGGCGCTAGTGGTGAAGAACATGCTTATCAGTGCAGGAGATGTGACAGACGCAGGTTTGATCCCTGGGTGGGGAAGATCCCCTGGAGAAGGAAATGGCAACCTGCTCCAGTATTCTTGCCTGGAAAACCCCATGGAGAGAGAAGCCTTTTACGCTACAGTCCTATGGTCGCAAAGAGTTGGACACGACTGAAGCGACTTAGCACTGAAGCACTCCCTGGCGATCCAGTGATTAAGATGGAGCTCCCAATGCAGGGAGTGAGGGTTTGATCCCTGGTTGGAGAACTAAGATCCCGCATGCAACATGGTGCGGCCAAAAAAAAAGGACATACCTTGCCCACATGGATGATTGTGTCCCTGCCATATAAGTAAACAAAGGATGCTGTGGCCTTCAAGCCATCATCCACTGTAGGGGCCCAACTGTGCACCCTGGGTGGGGGGAGATTCAGGATGCAGAAAAGCAGGATACTAGCCTTAAATAGCTAAGCGTGTGCTGTGCTAAGTTGCTTCAGTCATGCCTGACTCTCTATGACCCTATGGACTATAACCCACCAGGCTCCTCTGTCCATGGCATTCTCCAGAGGAGAATATTGCAGTGGGTAGCCATTCCCTTCTCCAGGGCATCTTCCCGACACAGGGATTGAACTAAGGGGCACATCAAAGGAATGATTTTGATGAACCCAGACTGTTCCATCTTCCCATGCATAGCAAAGTGCTAAATTCATTAACTTAAGATGTTTGGTTTCCTTTAATTAACAGTTATCATTGGAAGTTTTTGTCACAAAAATTCCTATATATCCTGAATCCTTCCTCATCTCCTAGAAGCAGTCCCTCAGAGGCACCTGAGAGGCTGACTTCCAGCCTTAAGGGCTCAGCAAGTCCACCGAATAGAACATAGGTTCTATCTCAATTTTTAAGCTGTGCTTTTTTTTTTCCAGTTGACACCCAAGTTCACAGGCAAGGCCAAGATGAAAAGTCAAATCTGTCTGATTCCCAGGTCTGATCTCCCCTCAACCAACACCTTACTTTATGTTTCATGACAGGAGAGGGCAAAACTGCAGAGTATTTTTAAAAGCAGTTTCATTATTTTCCATTAAATACATTTACTTGCACTATTCATTTTTAAGTTGTCAAACAGGAATCTCCCTCAATGTGTTTTAATGAACACATAAAAGTCATTTGTAATGAGCACATTGTTTATATGTCAATGGTATTACGAAGGGCTTGAAAATAGTTTGTTTTCTTAATTAGATTAAACAGGCTTCCTGCAATCTTCTTTACTTTATTGATTTACTTAATGAAGCTTTTTTTCATAGATAGTACAAATGTAAATTTCAGCTTGGCCTGTGAACAAATTATCTTAAATTCTGAATCAGTGGAGCTTTAATTAATGAGGCTTTATATCACTAGTGAGGCACAAAGATTTATTACATGAAAATAGTCATCAGGAGAACAATTCTCCACGTGTGGCCAAGGAAGATGGTCTGGATCAAGTCATTGGAAAAATAAGAGCTTTCTTCCCACTTTCAATCAAGTGACCTGAGGTAGCTGCAGCATTGCTACCAAAGGGTTCAGTTAGAAGCAGCAGTTGAGAGTAGGTTGCCATTTCCTCCTGCAGGGGATCTTCCTGATCCAGGGACTGAACTTGGGTCTCCCGAATTGCAGGCAGATTCTTTACCATCTGAGTCACCAGGGAAGCATTATTATAAGCATTCTTTAATCTTCACCATCACCCAAACTACTAAATTATTTTGGATATGAGGAAGCTAAAGCTTGGAAATTTCAAGTAATGCCTGGTGGCTCACCTGGTAAAGAGTCTGCCTGCAATGCAAGAGACCTGGATTTAATCCCTGGGTCGGGAAAGATCCTCTAGAGAAGGAAATGGCAACTAACTCTAGTTTCTTGCTTGGAGAATTCCATGGACAGAGGAGCCTAGAGTCCATGGGGATGCAAAGAGTTGGCACAACTGAGTGACTGACACTTTCACTTTTCTTCCTCAAGGCCATGTTACCAGTAAGCAGCACAGCTAGAATGGGTCTGATCTGGAAACCGACCCCAGAGCCCACAGCGAAACACACAGTGATGTGATATTGAAGAGAAAGAAGGAATCTGGAAGGCAAAGACCCTCAACCACAATTACAGGCGCAGCGAAAAACTATGAGCAGACACGGCCAACTTGAAGATGCCAGAGCATCAGAGGAAGGCTTATGTTGTCCTCAGACAACTGTAATCAGAGAACCACAAACGGCCAGCTACTGGCATGTGCCCAAGTGAAAGGTGTAATCTGACTTGACAAAGGGTTGTTTGTCTCAAGGCAGGACCCTGTGTGTGAATGAGGACCCACCCAGATTCCACTGTGTCCAGTGCATCCTGCTAAGGTCCGTGAGGACAAAATGGGATTACAGGAGAGCCCAACAGGGGGCGCCAGAGAGCCCCTCTCTACCCTTGGAAAATAACTGCCACCACCATTATTTGTAAAACCGTTGGAGAAATAAAATGTTTTAGCAGAGATTATTTAAAGGGCTTCCTTGGTGGCTCAGACGGTAAAGAATCTGCCTGCGATGTAGAAGACCCAGGTTCGATTGCTGGGTCAGGAAGACCTCCTGGAGAAGGGAATGGCAATCCACTCCAATATTCTTGCCCAGAGAATCCCATAGACCGAGGAGCCTGGTGGGCTACAGTTCATGGGGTTGCAAAGAGTCGGACATCACTGAGCAACTAACACTTTTGGAGAACTTGAGTACCAGTGTTACCCTGACCTAGGCTAGAATCCTTGTTCTGCCAGTTGTCATTATTTCTGTGATGTTGAATAAGCAACTTGACCACTTAAAGCTCTGTACTCCCATCTGCAAAATAGTGGTACCAAAAATAGTAGTTGACTTCATAAAGTTGTCATAAGGATTAAAATAAATCACATATATATGGGCTGTATTAAAATAAATCAGGTATACAAAATGCTTAGCAAGTGCCTGGGTCACAGTGCTCATAAATGCTGGCGATTACTATTATTTATGCTTTTAAATACTCTTTCACAGTCACAGTTTCATCTGAATTGAGAAAATCTGGTACCAGGCTTAGCATACAAATGTGAGAGCACGTACAAGACAGCAAAATTTTCTTGGCTCTGTGTCTGTTCCAGTCCTCCAGTAAGTGATATTTCCAAACAGGGCTGGCAGGCCAGGAAATAGCTTGCCAATGACCATTTACTGTTTCTTCCAGGGACAGAGGAGCCTGGCAGGCTACAGTCCATGGGGTCACAAAGAGTCGGACACGACTGAGTGACTTTCACACACATACCCGTGCCCAGGTAGAAAAGGACAATGGTGGAGACATCATTTGTTGAATTTGGAAATTTCTCAACAGCTAAGCACAATGACCTTATGTTCTGTGTTCTCTCTTAGCAGAGTTGCTGAGGAGACACGAGGGAACGACCCCAAGTTAGCCTTCAGGAATTCTGAGCCCCTACCTTCTCTGTACTTACAATGCAGCAGAATTTAGAACAAGTCCCTAAGGCATGTCAGTTGACACTTACAAATAACTGACTTATGTGTAGCTATTTTAAGGTTGTACATGCACTGTCTCCCTAACACATTGTAAACTCCTTGAGGACTCAAACTTTTGACTGATACTCTTGTCACTTTCCCTGGAGCATCTAGGATGGTGATGTATGCATAAGAAGTAACCAATAAATATGTAGTGATTCATTAATAGCAGAGACAGGATTCAGAAAGCAAATGCAATTGCATCCAGGTGGAGGGGACCTAAGAATCCTTCGTTGCTTCATCCTAAACAACTCTGGGTAATGTGTGTGTGTTGGAGAAGGCAATGGCACCCCCACTCCAGTACTCTTGCCTGGAAAACCCCATGGGCGGAGGAGCCTGGTAGGCTGCAGTCTATGGGGTCACTAGGAGCCAGACACGACTGAGCAACTTCACTTTCACATTTCACTTTCATGCATTGGAGAAGGAAATGGCAACCCACTCCAGTGTTCTTGCCTGGAGAATCCCAGGGCCAAGGGAGCCTAGTGGACTGCTGTCTATGGGGTCGCACAGAGTTGGACACGACTGAAGCGACTTAGCAGCAGCAGCAATGTGTGTGTATGTGTAATGAACTTTATGGGAGTAAGCAGGAGTGATCAGGGTGCTTTTCCAAAGCAGGCATTGGAATTCCAATGTTGTTCCAATGTAGCCCAATTGCACTAGGGAATAATGGACGGCCCAAGAACGCCTAGCCTGCATGATGTTAGAGCCCTCCAGTCCTGGAAGACTTAGCTGCTGATTCAGGGACAGTGATTTCTCTGCATCTCAGAGCAACCACCACTGTGGCTCAGAAGAGAGAGAATGGTATGCCTTGGTGCTGACCAAAAAACCCTCTCCAGGGATCTCTGAGTATGAGATGTGACCGTCACAATCAGCAACTCAAAAGACACTAGAATCTCTTTGCCTGGCTGTGGGTTTAGAACTGCTGGCTGCGATGTGGATGAATAAATAGATGGGCACTGGGGACCCCTTCCAACACAATGATTTTATTATTGTCCCACTGACCGTAGCCTACAGCAGACATTCTGGCATCAGGAGTAAAATATCAAATAAAATGAAGCACCTGAGAGTTGAAATTTTTGAAAGAGCCATTTGGCAACTTCTATTCCTTGCTGGTTGACAATGTAAACTTTGCTTGGCAAGTTGAAAAGCTGTACCAAGCAAACCCTATCTCTGGCCATTAGAAGCACTTTAAAAAGCTAATATAATCAATTATGTCTTTTAATTTGCCAGGCAGCATTTACAGGGTTTAATTTTCTGCTGCTACACCTTCCAAATTATCTTCAGGTGGTGTTCAGGATCTAATAGAAACATACATTGATATTATCTATGTTGATTCCCCACACGCACTGGCCCTCAGACCAATTCCCATTCCCAGAGGTGAAGGGTTTGTACAGTGAGGAAGAAAAGTCATAAGATGTTCACTCAATTATTTTACAAAATTCATATCATCCTCCTGCCATATTCCCTACAAAGTAATATAAAAATCAGCTCCAATAATAATGGACCAAATGCAGAAAAATACTCTTTAAAGGGTACACATCAAGCAAAAATTGAGATCTAAATAAATAAGAGAAATAAAAGCTTAAATCTTTTATCATGTCCCAATATCATATGAAAAGAAAATTCCCTTGTAGGAAAAGAAATTAGACATAGGATTTTGGTCAGCATAAAACATATATACTGACCCATTGGATATCTTTGAGCAAAACCTCAAAGTACTAATACCAACTAGATTGTGATATTTTAAATATCATCGTGGTTTAGGAGCTAATGTAGGATGTGTCCTGCACAATAGAGGAATTACTTCTCAACAGGAGGATGAAGCTCACAAATAATTCTTCCCTATATCTGGAGAGCACGAGAGTCACATGTAACGACAGTGGTACTTTCCTCTGTGTTATCAGGAAGGAATCATATAGCTACAAAGAGCAACCATCCTCTTAGAAAACTGCAACCAGACGGTGTCAGATGACAGAAGGACATGGTAACATTGAAAATCCGGAATAAAGGGAAAAGAACTCATTGGTTTTTCCTGTTCTCTCCACGGACTGTAACGGCCCCTTACGTTTGGCATATATAAGCACTGGCTTTCAGTTCTCCCAACAGACATTTCATTAAAAAGGGTAACCTTGGAGATTTACTCCAACCATCCTGGAGTTTGTCATTATTAGAGCTGTTCCCCCTCATATTTTAAATAAGTCAATAAAATTCTGTTCACTTACAGTTCATTTTCCAAATTAATTAATTGTTGTTTTTATTTTTATTGGAATCAGTCCTTTTTTTTTTTTTTTTTTTTTTGGTTTGCTTAGTGATAGTCCATCTCCCAGAGTCATGTCACCTTCTGAATATATTGATGAAATAGTTTCTTTGAACTTAATGCTGAACCACAAAGTCAGAATGGAGTTCATGGGGAATCCCAGCAGGAAAAAAGATCGAGAACAACCAAAAGGTCAGGAATCTCCTGAAATAGGCAGGGAAATTTTGGAAATGTTTAACATAAGTCAATAGATTATATGGCATATATATTTTGGGGATTAATATATGTACACTATACTATATACAAAACAGATAACCAACAAGGACCTACTATATCACACAAGGAACTCTACTCAGTATTTTGTAATAACTTATGTGGGAAAAGAATCTGGAAAAGAATGAATATACTTATATGCATAATTGAATCACTTTACTGTACACCTGAAATTAACACAACATTATGAATCAGCTATACTCCAATATCGGAGAAGGCAACGGCACCCCAACCAGTACTCTTGCCTGGAAAATCCCATGGGCAGAGGAGTCTGGTAGGCTGCAGTCCATGGGGTCGCAAAAAGTCGGACACGACTGAGCGACTTCACTTTCATTTTTTCACTTTCCTGCATTGGAGAAGGAAATGGCAATCCACTCCAGTGTTCTTGCTTGGAGAATCCCAGGGATGGGGGAGCCTGGTGGGCTACCGTCTATGGGGTCTCACAGAGTCGGACACGACTGAAGCGACTTAGCAGCAGCAGCAGCAGGAGCAGCATACTCCAATATAAAATTTAAGTTAAGGAAGAGACTCACAGAGGTAGAGAATGAGCTTACAGTAGCCAGGGGGAAGAATAGGGGAAAGAGATAGGAAGTTTGGGATGGACGTGCACACACTGTTATACAGAACCTACTGTAGAGCACAGGGACCTCTTCTCAATGTGATGTGGAGCGGAGGGGAGTCTGGGGGAGAGTGGATTCATATGTCTGAGTCCCTTTGCCGTTCCCCTGAAACTATCACAACATTGTTAGCTAAACCCCAATACAAAATAAAAAGTTTCAAAAAAATAAAATGTCTTCAGTTCAGTTGCTCAGTCATGTCTGACTCTTTGCGACCCCATGAATCGCAGCACACCAGGCCTCCCTGTCCATCACCAACTCCCAGAGTTCACTCAGACTCGCGTCCATCGAGTCAGTGATGCCATCCAGCCATCTCATCCTCTGTCATCCCCTTCTTCTCCTGCCCCAATCCCTCCCAGCATCACAGTCTTTTCCAATGAGTCAACTCTTTCATGAGGTAGCCAAAGTACTGGAGTTTCAGCTTTAGCATTATTCCTTCCAAAGAAATCCCAGGGCTGATCTCCTTCAGAATGGACTGGTTGGATCTCCTTGCAGTCCAAGGGACTCTCAAGAGTCTTCTCCAACATCACAGTTCAAAAGCATCAATTCTTTGGCGCTCAGCCTTCTTCACAGGCCAACCCTCACATCCATACATGACTACTGGAAAACCATAGCCTTGAGTAGACGGAACTAGTTGGCAAAGTAATGTCTCTACTTTTCAATATGCTATCTAGGTTGGTCATAACTTTTCTTCCAAGGAGTAAGCGTCTTTTAATTTCATGGCTGCAGTCACCATCTGCAGTGATTTTGGAGCCCAAAAAAATAAAGTCTGACACTGTTTCCACCGTTTCCCCATCTATTTCCCATGAAGTGATGGGACCAGATGCCATGATCTTCGTTTTCTGAATATTGAGCTTTAAGCCAACTTTTTCACTCTCCACTTTCACTTTCATCAAGAGGCTTTTTAGCTCCTCTTCACTCTCTGCCATAAGGGTGGTGTCATCTGCATATCTGAGGTTATTGATATTTCTCCTGGCAATCTCGATTCCAGTTTGTGCTTCTTCCAGGACAGCGTTTCTCATGATGTACTCTGCATAGAAGTTAAATAAGCAGGGTAACAATATATAGCCTTGATGTACTCCTTTTCCTATTTGGAAACAGTCTGTTGTACTATGTCCTGCATATAGGTTTCTCAGGAGGCAGGTCAGGTGGTCTGGTATTCCCATCTCTTTCAGAAATCCCCACAGTTTATTGTGATCCACATAGTCAAAGGCTTTGGTATAGTCAGTGAAGCAGAAATAGATGTTTTTCTGGAACTCTCTTGCTTTTTCCATGATCCAGTGGATGTTGGCAATTTGAACTCTGGTTTCTCTGCCTATTCTAAAAC